>NC_062967.1:13904063-14111308 GCF_023119035.1 Salvia hispanica | reverse complement strand
GAAAAGTCATTTTAAAATTTAAAGGGGGCCCTTCAACGTGTGAATCACTTATGAATCCAAAGTGGTGTTCCATGGCGAAAGGACACAAACGTGAGAACGATGAGTTTGTAAATAGTATTGTCAATATTATTGTCTCGGTATACACCAAGGAGGAATGGTTCAAGGCATCACGTCCACCAGGCCGCCGGTATGCCCGATAGTGTTGACTATGGAAAGTTCAAAGCCCCAAGCTACTATTCCAAATGCAATATTGTTTCCCGGGGATTGAGCGAAAAGTCTGCATGCACGCATACACGTCTTGTGTTGGTTGAAGGCGACGGTGCTCTAACCAATGTGGGGGTTTGTTGGAAATGTGAGAATTTGGAAGGTTTTCAAACCTTTCATTTTCTAAAGTCTTTTGGCTTTTCAAGTTAAGGTAACCCCCAAGTGGTTTATGAGGATCCTTAATGCCGAGACTTTTGGAGTGGTCTCTCATATCCTATAAATAGGCGGGGTTGAGACCCTCGACTCGACTTATAGTGCGGTTTGTTTTATTATTTCCGTTGTAATTTTCATTCCATTTATTGTTATTATCTTCCTTCGATTGTAATAGTTAGAGTACCGCCTGTAACGGCTTGGGAATTTTATCCCGTTATTTCTAACAATTGTCACATCTTTAACTAAATTCAATGAACATGTGTAACCACACATTTAACGTTGGCACACCATATAATCACTATATCACATGCATAACCATCCGAAATATTATCGACATAGTATTATCTCCATCCTTAAAATATTGTCTCAGTTCGTCGTTTCGACATGTCTATGTTTTAAAGTTTCATTTATTTTTTTTCTATATTGAGTAAGTAATATGAATCTCACATTTACTAAGGCCCTTCTTGGTATGATGAAATATGATAAGGGCGGGGATGAAATGGAGATAGCTTCGACAGATAATTGGACGGTAAGAATAATACTCTACATGTCCCTTAAATTGTGTCACATTTTGACTGGACACAGATTTTAAAATGTAATGGAAAGTGAATTGAAAAGGTTAGTGAAATGTAGGTCCTACTTTTAAATATTAATTTTATATTCGCCTCCGTCCCACGTTACTTGAGTCACTTCTCTTAATTACTTTATCTCCACTTTAACTAGTATTTATTATTATTTTTACAAAACGAGTGCGAAAAAGAAGTGACTCAAGTAACGTGGGACGACTTTATCTCCACTTTAACTAGTATTTATTATTATTTTTACAAAACGAGTGCGAAAAAGAAATGACTCAAATAACGTGGGACGGAGGAAGTAATAAAATGTGAATTAAAATGAGTTAATAGAATGTGAGATCCACTACCAAAAATGGTAAAAAAAATAAAATATAACAAATTTTGTGAGAACAAACAAAAATGAAAATACGTGATAAATTTCCATGGAAGGTAGGAGTACATTATTTAATTCCAATAATATATGACTTATAATTGGACGGTAGGAGTAATAGTACTACTTTAATTCCCATGCATGTTCATTTCAATACATGCTACAAGCAAAATAAAGAGCACTACATAACCACATTGTTTCCCAAAGAAAGAAAAAAGAGGGAAGCAAAGTTCAAATCAAGTTGAAATATGGCCTGGATTTGGCTTGTTTTATCACTGATTGTGTTCGTCTATTTCCTCCGGCACCAATTCGGGCCGAAAAACAAGAAGAGGCTGCCTCCCGGCCCGAAAGGCCTTCCAATATTAGGCCATCTCCACCTCATGGGGAAGAATCCTCACCATGATTTGCACCACCTGGCCCGAAAACACGGCCCGATCATGGGCTTACGCTTCGGCTTCGTTCCAACCGTCGTCGTGTCGTCTCCCGCTGCAGCCGAGCTCGTCCTCAAGACTCACGACCTCATCTTTGCTAGCAGGCCTCCCATCGAGGCCGGCGTATACATAGCCTACGAGCAGAGAGACATCGCTTTCGGGCCGTACGGCCCGTTCTGGCGCGACATGCGGAAACTCTGCACCTTGAAGCTGCTGAGCAATCAGAAGATCAGCCAGTTCCAGCCCATGAGGCGGGCCGAGCTCGGGCTGCTCGTTGCTTCCCTCGTACGTGCTGCTGAGAGGCGGGAAGCCGTGGATCTCAGCGCCCGGGTTTCTGCTCTCAGCGGCGACATGAATTTCTTGATGATATTTGGGAAGAAATATTCAACCATGGAGGAGATAGGGTTCAAAGATGTGATTAGGGAAACAATGGAGATTTTTGGAAAATTCAATCTAGCTGACTATTTTCCATACATTGGCATGCTTAATCTTCAGGGATTACATGGCAAGATGAAGAGACTGAGCAACATTTTTGATGGGGTTTTGGAAGAAATAATCGATGATCACGTGAAGATGAAGAGGCACGACGAGCAGACTGCGGACATTGTTGATACAATGATGGAGATTATGGAATCCGGACAAGCAGGATTCGACTTCGACCGTCGCCATGTCAAGGCGGTTCTTTACGTAATAATGTTACCGTTTTCTAAAAATTATGAAGTTTGGTCTAATTCTATTATATTGAGAAATTGAATTTAATTTCTTTTTTTTACAAGGATATGATCGTAGGAGGGATGGATACCTCATCAACGACACTTGACTGGGCAATGTCGGAACTGATGAAACATCCAGCAGTAATGAAGAAACTCCAGGAAGAACTGGAATCAGTGGTGGGATTGGATCAAATGGTTGAAGAATCACATCTCGAAAAACTCAAATACTTGGACTGCGTGGTTAAGGAAGCCATGCGTCTCCATCCCGTGGGCCCCCTCCTAATTCCTCACGAATCCATGGAGGATTGTGAGGTTGGAGGGTTCCACGTGCCTAAAAAGGCAAGAGTCATCGTGAACGTGTGGGCTATCGGGAGGGATCCCGACGTTTGGGCTGACCCTGACTCTTTTGCACCAGAGAGGTTCATTGGTAGCGAGATAGACCTGAGAGGCCACCATTTTGAACTGCTACCATTTGGTGCGGGTAGGCGGGGCTGCCCCGGGATGCAATTAGGGCTGACGGTGGTGAAATTGGTGCTTGCGTAGTTGGTGCATTGCTTTGATTGGGAGCTTCTAGATGGGATGAAAGCAAGTGAAGTGGACATGACTGAGAATTTTGGTGTCGTTACTTCTAGAGCTATACCTCTTGTGGCTGTGCCCTCTTGTCGTTTGCATAAATATTGAATTAGTTTGGTGTTATTATTGCTACTTATATATGGCACGTGGGATAAAATAAAACACTAACTAGAAATTTATAAATGAGAAATTGGTCTCTGAAACCATGAATTTGCCTAAAATTTGGTATTTCCCATGAACTTTGAAATTGGTATATAATATCACAAACTTTGCATTTTGTTTGGTATTTCCCACGGCATGTCTATTACTATATTTGACTAACTTACGAGGCTTTTTCATCATACTTCACACAATTAAATCAACGTGATTTTCAACGTAACTTTTTATCCTACATGTTATGAACTTAAAAAGTGGTTCAAAATATTATAAAATATATCACGGTTGCCTACGTTAAATAAGATTTTGATGAAAATATCTTATTTGAGTAAGTTTGGGAAATACCAAACAAAATACAAAGTTTGTGATATTATATACCAATTTCAAAGTTTATGGGAAATACCAAATTTTAGGTAAAGTTCATGATTTTAGATACCAATTTCCCTTTATAAATATGATTATTTTGATGGTTTTATTTTCCAATTTCTTACAAACATTGGTCATCATCTTGTCGTTCATTTCATTTCATAAAGAAGTAGCATATGCTTCCCTCCAACGCTAACTAGTTGTCATACCGAGACGCCGCCTTTAACGTGTCCCGCCCTTCGTGCATGAACGACGAGAAGTGAGTCTTCTCGTAAGTTTCTATTACCTTGAGATTGGCTTTTGCTGTCGAACTTGCGTCATAATTGTGTCGGGTGGGGTTTGTGTTTACACATCTAGCCTCTATCTAGTTCAATTCTAATTTTTATAGTTTTTCTTTGAATTAATTTTTTTTTTTATAATAACGCAAACACAAAAATGTGTTGTCCCTTTCAAAATTAAGTCTTTGGTCAGCCTTATGGATATTTGTTAATTATTGGAGTACTCTAAGGCCATTTTTGGCTTGAACACCTTTTTTTTATGGTTAAATGAACATAAATTTAAAGGCCGCGTCACGGAAGATTCGAATCCGAGACTTTTGGCTCAGGCATTATTTGGCCAACTCACACACCACCTTTTTTTTGTGAACATTTTGTGCGGGAAGGGTTTCAAATGAGGTTCTTAGGTGAGCCCCTCAATATTGTCCCTCCTATCTATGAGGTTCTTAGGTGAGCCCCTCAATATTGTCCCTCCTATGTTGACAATGTGTCATTAAATTCTCTCTCTGTCATCTTAATTTTGTTTCTAAAAATATCTTTGATTTGATGTAAAATAAGAAAAATAAATAAATAAATACGTTATGCTATTTAAAGTTGCAGACACGGTTCTAAATTTTAATTCGTTTCCAACACAAAGCCACATGCACACTAAACTTTTAAAAACCTCAAATTGTTACAAGTTTGTGGAAAGTTACACTAAAATAATTTATGTGGCCACACTACTACACAAATTAGAGTTTTAAAAAATTGGAAGAAAATTAGAATTTTGCAGTGTTGAAATGTCATTGCATTTTTAGGAGATTTTAGATTATAAAATTTGAGATTCGGGCAAGGAAAGAATAAAATGATTTGTTTTGGAACTTGGTTTAAAAGGAATAAGGCCAACGCCGTCCCCGTGTTCACAAAAGTACTTGAATTTTATTTTTTAAGTGAAATTCAAAATTGATCTCTGAAAAATTGGATTTGCACTATTTTTTTTCGTTGAAATGGGAAAAATTATGTTTGACCTAAACATGATAAAATCATACTCCATTTAAAGTTCCTTTATTGACTAATCTACTCTTAAAGATTTAAAGGGTATATAAGTCATTGTATTCGCTCATTATTTCTTTTTTACACAATTACATTTATGGATTTAGTGTAAATACTTAACCCACTAATGACATGTTGATTTATGATAATAACTTACATTCATATTTTACACACCATTCATGTGAATTATTTATTACTCCCTCCGTCCCATATAATTTGATCCGATATTCCATTTTGGGTTGTCCCATATAATTTGGCACACTTCACTTTTACGATTTTTGGTAGTGGACTTCATATTTCACTTACTCATTCCTAATCACATTTTATTATAAAACTAATACTTTAAAAGTAGAACTTACATCCCATCAACTTTTTTAATTCACTTTCCACTAGATTTCTTAAAACCCGTGCCGGATCAAAGTGTCCCAAATTATGTGGGACAAAGGAGTATTTTTTTTGGTTTATTCCATTACAGTTGAGTTATTTTTTTTAGAGAAAAGAAACACTATATTTACTTTATTCTATTATTTTCCCTCCAATTAATCCATTTGACAACAGCTTAAACCCATTTTCTCTATTGCCAATATCAAACTGCTTCCAGTGACAAAACACCGAAAAGTACTCTGTATTATTAATCTCCAATGTCAAAATTCTTGTGCTGCCAATAGTTGCAACCATTAATTGTAGAATGACTTTTACGCCACTTGACTCCATCCCCATCCAATTCGTCTTATCATCTTTGGTTGAAGAATGGCCGTGATTTGGCTTATTTTATCATTGATTGTGTTTATCTATTTCCTCCAAAAACTTCTCGGGCCGAGAAACAAGAAGAAGCTACCTCCCGGCCCGAAAGGCCTTCCCATATTAGGCCATCTCCACCTGCTGGGGAAGAACCCTCACCGTGATTTGCACCGCCTAGCCCGAAAACACGGCCCGATCATGGGCTTACGCTTCGGCTTCGTTCCAACCGTCGTCATGTCGTCTCCCGCTGCAGCCGAGCTCGTTCTCAAGACTCACGACCTCGTCTTCGCCAGCCGGCCTCCCAACGAGGCCGCCGCGTGCATTTTCTACGACCAACGAGACTTGGCTTTCGGGCTAGTTCCAGCTCATGAGACGGGCCGAGCTCGGGCTTCTCGTTACTTCTCTCAAACGGGCTGCTGAAACCCGGGAAGCCGTGGATCTAAGCGCTCGGGTTACTTCACTCAACGCCGACATGAATTTCTTGATGATATTAGGGAAGAAATATTCAACTATGGAGGAGAAAGGGTTCAAAGTTGTGATCAGAGAGTCTATGGAGCTTGTCGGAAAGTTCAATCTGGCTGACTATTTTCCGTATATTGGCGTGCTTAATCTTCAGGGATTACACGGCAAGATGAAGCGAGTGAACAAGATTTTTGATGGGATTTTGGAAGAAATAATCGATGAGCACGTGAAGACGAAGAAGAAGCAGATAGATGGAGACATCGTTGATACAATGATGGAGATTATGGAATCCGGAGAAGCGGGGTTTGATTTTGACCGTCGCCATGTCAAGGCCATTCTCCTCGTAATAATAATATATATATTGTCGCTCTTTTAATAATACAAGTATGCATTATATCGAAATAATATGAATTTCTATGTTTTCAAGGATATGATCATAGCAGGATGGATACTTCATCAACAGCACTGGAGTGGGCCATGTCGGAACTGATGAAACATCCGGCCGTGATGAAGAAACTCCAGCAGGAACTGGAGTCAGTGGTGGGATTGGATCAAATGGTTGAAGAATCACATCTCGACAAACTGGAATACTTGGACTGTGTGGTCAAGGAAGCCCTGCGTCTCCATCCCGTGGGGCCCCTCCTAATTCCTCACCAATCTGTGGAGGACAGCGAGGTCGGAGGGTTCCACGTGCCTAAAAAGGCAAGAGTTATCGTGAACGTGTGGGCTATTGGGAGGGATCCTGATGTTTGGGCTGACCCGGACTGTTTTCTACCAGAGAGGTTCATTGGTAGCGAGATAGACCTGAGAGGCCACCATTTCGAACTGTTACCGTTTGGTGCGGGTAGGCGGGGCTGCCCCGGGTTGCAGTTAGGGCTGACGGTGGTGAAACTGGTGCTCGCGCAGTTGGTGCATTGCTTTGATTGGGAGCTTCCCCATGGAATGAAGGCAATTGAAGTGGACATGACTGAAAATTTTGGTTTAACTACTGCTAGAGCTAAGCCTCTCATGGCTGTGCCCAGTTGTCGTTTGTGTAAGTATTGAAATTTGGTGTTATTATTAGCATGTGATCATAACTATGAGAAATGACAACAATGACTGATTTTTTGTAATTAAAGGAACAACTTGTATATAAATGATCAATATTTTTAAATGTGAATAATAATAATAATAATAATAATAATAATAATAATAATAATAATAATAATAATAATAATAATAATAATAATAATAATAACATAAAATTTAAATTAAAGAGACAGAATAGAAAACCTCATCCATTTTTGTGGAAGTTATCTTACCCTAAAAATATATTGTAACTACTCAATTGAATGTTTAAACGTAAAATCGAAAATATTCGGATACATTCATATAAAAACACATTAAAAAATATTTACTAGAATGAAATTTGATCAATTCTATAGATTGCTTTTGATGGGTAATGGCTCAAGGAAGATCCGGTCCCTAAACTGCCAAGAACTATGAGAAATAATTCAAAGAAAACATAAATTCATGCTTGTAATCTTACAAATCTAGAACACATGTAATTGTATGTAAAGCAAATTAAATCCTAAAACATTCTAGCATTCAAGTCCCAAGTACTTCAAATTGGAATTTGCATGCAACCCCCTTCACTCATTCTCTCTAAATTAATTGAATGTGCCGCGTACATATAAACAATATGTTACGTGTGTGGACAAATATCTCCAATATATTGATCTAAATAGTAAATAATTTATTCACCGAGAATAATATAGAGTAGCTGAAGTCTGTTTACCCACGCACGTTTTTGTTTGTATAATCTATTTCCACACGTAAATTAAACAAAGAGTCACTACTAAACAAAATAAGAAGAAAAAAAAAGAAAAGAAAAAAAAAAAGAAAAAAAAGAAAGCAAAGTTCAAAGTAAGATGAAAAATGGCCTTGATTCGGCTAGTTTTATCACAGGTTGTGTTTATCTATTTGCATCCGGTCACTAAATTGTAATGGTCTCATCTTTAGGAGCCTGATGTTGTCGAGCTCGCTCTTGCCGCTCCTCGCCGCCCGCTCTTCCTGTTGGAAGTATCCCTGGAACTTACCGATTGTCTCGTTGCATCTGAAAATGCAATTGCGCACCATACTATCATTGCGATAAATGGTTCCCTCCGGTCGGGTTTCATTGTAAAGACGAGTGATGTGCCACCAATACGTATCCCCGGTTTGGTTTGTGCCAACGTCCGGATCTTCGGAGACTATGCAAGTAGGCTTTGAATATCATCCCAGCCATCATCTCACCCGGAGTGCTACGGGGTGCGGGTGCCACGAGTAGGAGGAGTAGAATTAAGGAATAGAAGTAGGAGCCGGGGAGTAGAGTTGTTGCTTAACCTCCGGAATTCGGGTTCGGGTGTCCACCGAGCTGGAGAGCATCTTGGTAGTCCACTTAGATAAGGGCCAGTGGCCACCCATAACTTGCGAGGCCTTGTGTTTGAGGAGGGAGGATCTACTCTATATACACAAGGGGCAATTGCCCCACCTCTACTTTTTATTTATTCATAGATATATATAATATATTATTATAATATGTGTATTATTAATAACTTTGCCCCTGTAATATTTTATTTGAAATACCTTTGCTGCCCCATTTGAAAAAAAATGAAAAGTCAAATATTTACTTTAATTAATACTTCCTCCTTCGATAGTAATAGACTCATTTTTGGTACGTTCCATAGTAATAGAGTTACTTCTTTTTAGTAAAAGTCAACACATTTTTCCACATCTACTTTACTCTCTATTAACTTTTTCTCTTCATCTCTACCTTTTTCATTTTCCACTTTATTCTCCATTTACTTAATTCACCTAACACAATTTTTCTTAAAATAGTGCAGAAAAGAAGTGACTCAACTTAACTGGGACGGATGAAGTATAATTTTATTATCTTTATCGTTTTATATTTATTTATATATATTTAGATTTTTGCCCCCTCTCGTACAATTTTCTGGCTTCGCCCCTGGCTGGCACAGACGGACGACTCGCAGCGGCAGACGAGCTCGTCCTTACCGCTGGCACGGACGGACGGACGCGGTTTTCCCTACCGCTGCGGATGCTCTTAGCTAAATTCAGTGAACATGTGTGGTTACACATTTGCTATATACACACCGTATAAACAATACTATAGATAGCAACTATTTATATTTTATCGTTTGTCCCTTAAAATGATACTACAATTTTTTTTTAGAAAAATTTTAAACAACATATATACTTCTATTATTATTTATACATATCATTTTATTAACATATACGTAGCATTAGAATTAACAATTTAATATTTTCAACTAATCCTGCATATAAATAAATACTACTGTGGTTTAATAATGTGACTATACAATCCACCAGTATTACTTCTACTACCTTTTCACTCCCCTCTCTTATTTTATAAATTGTGCATTAAAATCTGTGTCGTTTCAAATGTTGTCATTTTAAAGGTTAAAGGTAGTATATCGTATGTGTAACCATCTGAAACACTCAAATTAAGTTGAAAAATGGCCGTGATTTGGCTTGTGTTATCAGTGATTGTGTTTATCTATTTCCTTCAACAACAACTCGGGCCGAGATACAAGAAGAAACTGCCTCCCGGCCCGAAAGGCCTTCCCATTATAGGCCATTTCCACCTGGTGGGGAAGAACCCTCACCGTGATTTGTACCGCCTAGCCCGAAAACACGGCCCGATCATGGGCTTGCGCTTCGGCTTCGTGCCAACACGTCGTAGTCTCGTCTCCCGCTGCAGCCGAGCTCATTCTCAAGACACACGACCTCATCTTCGCCAGCCGGCCTCCCAACGAGGTCGCCGCATGCCTACTTTACGACGGGAGAGACTTGGCTTTCGGGCCGTACGGCCCGTACTGGCGCCAGATGCGAAAACTATGCACCTTGAAGCTGCTGAGCAACGTGAAGATCAGCCAGTTCCAGCACATGAGACGGGCTGAGGTCGGGCTGCTCGTTACTTCTCTCAAACGGGCTGCTGAGAGGCGGGAAGCGGTCGATATCAGCACCCGGGTTGCTGAGCTCAACGGCGACATGAACTTCTTGATGGTGTTTGGGAAGAAATATTCGACTATGGAGGACGAAGGGTTCAAAGATGTGATCAGAGAGTCTATGGAGATTGTCGGAAAGTTCAATCTGGCTGACTATTTTCCGTATATTGGTGTGCTTAATCTCCAGGGATTACACGGCCAGATGAGGCGGTTGAGCAAGATTTTTGATGGGATTTTGGAAGAAATAATCGATGATCATGTGAAGACGAAGCATAAGAAGCCGGCTGCCGACATTGTTGATACAATGATGGAGATTATGGAATCCGGGCAAGCAGGATTCGAATTCGACCGCCGCCATGTCAAGGCCGTTCTCCTCGTAATAATCTTCACTTCCTTTAAACAGGACCTCCTTTCGTCGTTCAAAAATGAAAATAGTTGTTATTTTTATAGTCTGAGTTATATCGAGAAACTAAATATCCACATTTAATATTTTTTTGGCAAGGATATGATCATAGCGGGGATGGATACCTCATCAACAGCACTGGAGTGGGCAATGTCAGAACTGATGAAACATCCAGCAGTAATGAAGAAACTCCAGGAAGAAGTGGAGTCAGTGGTGGGATTGGATCAAATGGTTGAGGAATCACATCTCGACAAACTCGAATACTTGGACTGCGTGGTCAAGGAGGCCATGCGCCTCCATCCCGTGGCGCCCCTCTTAATTCCTCACGAATCCATGGAAGACTGTGAGCTCCAGGGCTTCTACATACCCAAAAAATCAAGAGTTATCGTGAACGTGTGGGCTATTGGGAGGGATCCGGATGTTTGGGCTAACCCAGACTCTTTTACACCAGAGAGGTTTGTTGGCAGCGAGATAGACCTGAGAGGCCGCCATTTTGAGCTGCTACCGTTTGGATCGGGTAGGCGGGGCTGCCCCGGGTTGCAGTTAGGACTGACGGTGGTGAAATTGGTGCTGGCGCAGTTGGTGCATTGCTTTGAATGGGAGCTTCCAGATGGGATGAAGGCGAGTGAAGTTGACATGGCTGAGAACTTTGGTTTGGTTACTGCTAGAGCTAAGCCTCTCGTGGCTGTGCCCACTTGTCGTTTGCATAAATAGTGATATTTATTTGGTGTTATTATTGATAGTTTATATAGCACGTGGTGGAATGCTCTAAAATAAAAAATAGTAGTTCTAATAATAAACTGTAATAGATATTTGTGGCCGTGTAATTATTTGATGGTTTAATTTTTCAATTTCTGACCAAAATTTCCATTTATTTCACCCTACAAAGAATGCTTAGCCGCCTCTAACTCCATTGCGTCGCGCCCTTCGTGCATGCACTACGGGAAGCGCATCTTTTCATGCGTTGCTACTTTGCTATTCGGTTGGCTCAAGTGGTTGAACTTATGTTATAAACTTATGGAGTAATTTGTATTTGATGGGGCTTGTGTTCACACGTCTCCACCTAGTTCAATTCCAGTACTTTTTTTTTTTGCATTTTTATTCGAATTATAATGCAAGCACATAATAATCATTCGATTGAGTGAGTAGGATGTATACTAAATTATTTATTACGAACCTAATTATGTGCGATAGGACAATCATTTGATTGAGTGAGTAGGATGCATACTGAATTATTTATTACGAACCTAATTATGCCAACCAAAGTACTATATAATTAAGTCAAATTATTTTGTTAGTTATATTTAAACGCATCCTAAAAATATATAATGTGTTGGTTTCTGAACTTACAAGAAGGAATACAAAGAGATAATTGAATCGAAATTACAAAGAAGATTCGAAACAAATAAACTGAAAAGAAATAGCCGAGTCGAGGAGGCCTCTTTCCGCAAGACGAGATACGCCCCGGTAGTGCTCTTCGGATTGGCGTTTCGTCCCCAAAGATAAAACGGCTGCGTCTCTGGTGAAGCAGCACCGCTATCAACAGAGCTCCGGCGAACTGGATGGAGGAGAGGGCAGAGCTTCGACAGAAGAACAATGCAGAGGGAGGAGGAGAGAGTGTATGATGCAGAGTGGATTCTAGTTTTCTGAGAGAATGCTAGAATGGCTAGCCTATTTATAGGCTCAGTCCACTGTATGGGTCAACGCAGCTTTGATGGCTGTCATCAATGCCAGACCGTAACGGTCGTCGGTTACGAGCTGTAACGTTCGGCCGTTACGAGCCGTTACACGCTCAAAGCTAGAGAGGTTGAGTCTAGAAGCTTCTAGAATCGTTCACGACGTGCACTATCACGTGTCAGCCACGTTGTGCCCACGACCAGGCCCAAAGAACAGCCCAAAGACCACCCAATTGCCAATTGCCAAGATCCAAGTCCAAGTAGGGGTCAACGCAGCCTTGATGGCTGTCATCAATGCCAGACCGTAACGGTCGTCGGTTACGAGCTGTAACGTTCGGGCGTTACGAGCCGTTACACGCTCAGAGCTAGAGAGGTTGAGTCTAGAACACTCTAGATTCGTTCACGACGTGGACTATCACGTGTCAGCCACGTTGTGCCCACGACCAGGCCCAAAGAACAGCCCAAAGACCACCCAATTGCCAATTGCCAAGATCCAAGTCCAAGAACAAGGGCACGGGCTCGCGGCACGCGGCGCGCGCGTGTGGGCTCTTACAACCCATCTTAGTCCACTATAATTATTACATGTAATAATCATTCTTATTAAATAATAGTTTAATAAGGTTGTAACTTCCAATGTGGGATAATTAACTCTCTTAATTATTTCCTAAGCTTCTCTCATAGCTCATTAAGTTTGCAATTTTGCACAACTTTAATCATTATTTCTCACTCACCGGGAATCGGATTTGAGAAAATAAATATACCACGGTCATCTACTCCGAACGTAGATCAACACTATATTATTTAATTTAACAAAATTAAATATCTCGTTGAAATTATAATTGGTCAAGATTCATTGACCGGGCATAGACTCTAATATAATGATGGCGAAGATAGTGATCTTCACGACACTGTTTAGTGTGCATATGATATATACGAGCCTTTTTTTAGTAGGCACTTCAAAATTTGCAGTAAATAATTAAGTTGTCTCTTACAAGAGAGTGTTTAGACTTAGTGTGCATGTATTTTGATTTACTACTATCAGTATATTGGTGCACGTCTGCACGATGTGTGGGTACAAACAGATGGCCACGAATTGTAAAAACAATTTTATTTAATTTATTTTAACTTAAATTTTATTTACTTTATTTATCCATTTAAAATAATTTAGAAAAATATAATAAATTGAAATATACGATTTCAGAAAATAAAAAAATAGTAAAAGATAATTTTAAAAAGATCAGAATTCTAAGTACTTCAGTGCTCGGAATAACCTAGTCATCTTAGCACCAAAGTTTCTAAGCACCCGATTGTGCTTGGTATTTCATAATTATGAGCACTTAAAGGTGCTCGGCTAATTGGGGGGAGGGGTTTACTTGGATATGCTTCCTATCGTTAACCAGTGACCTAAGCACATTCCATTACTTGGAAATTCGAAGTGTTATATTGGGAAAGTATTCAAAAAAAATTCGACGAGGCAAATACCAAGCACACTAGATGCTCGTCATCTCTCACTTTACTAAGCACTCTCACTTTTTACCGAACACCAAAATGCTCAATGAATATCATCTTTTTGTAGTGCATCCTTAGGGCCTAACTCCACCATTTATTTTCACGTGCGCACATTATAATAATAAAAATATATTCAAATAATGAAATATATATACTACTATTAGTTAATAAAAATTATTAAGATAAATGTTACTGCGGAAGAATAGTAGTACCAATTATGATAATATGAAGCAGGAATATACTTCAGAATAAACCTTATAGCCCCAAATTAACATAATAATGTGCTAGAGCAATTAAGTCATACATCTATACATATATAAAAGGCGAGTTTTGGCCATCATATTGAATATTTAAGAGTTTTAGGGTAGATTTTGAATATTTATCGTATGAAATAGGAGTATAACATAATTTGTGAATACGTTAGTTTAAAGGGACGGTCAATCATTATAAATTTTTGCATGTATAAAATGCAAAGTAACAGTCAATGATTATAAATGTGCATGAATATAGTTTGAAAATATTTAGGGTTTAGGGTTAATACTAAGCATGTGATTCAACCATGGAATCAATGGCACCATGATTATAAAACGTGTGGTGCCAAAATTTAGGGCTATAATCCCAACAAACTTAAATGCAAAAAGCCGTTTAAATTGGCCAATGAAGAAACGGAACGGAGCAATAATTGTTCCTGTTAAATTAGATAGTATATAATGTAGAGAATTGTACTAATAATAATTTTGTATAAATTTAAGTCAATCTATCTTTACATTTTTTGCTATAAATATGTGATATTACAATAGAAATGCCGCAAGTATTGTGAATACATGGATGCAGAATCTATAAGGAGAGAGAATGTCGTCACTTTTGATAAAATTCTGATGTATGACGTTGGAGGTTATATTGTCCGTGGTAGAGAATCTGTTTGATGTTTTCCGGCTAAAATTGATTATGTATAATGGTGATAAGTAGAAATCGGAAGGAAGATGAGTTGTGTTTGTGCTGAAGTTTTGTGTTTATATTTCTCATTCACCATTGGCCAATTTTTTTTATGATTCTGATAGAGATACTAGATTCTTCTATAGGGTTTATTTGGAGTGAGAATGAATGGTTTGAGTGTTTGGTTTATTTATGTTGTACTATGTTAATATATTGATTTAGGTTTATAATCGTTGTATGTTTCGATTGATTCTAATATGGTATTTTTATTTATTCTATTACATTTCTTTGAGCATTAAATTAATGTTGTAACTATTATAATTGAAATTTTATCAAAAGTGATGTAAGTGGATTCATTTTTTATTCTTAGAGTTTAATCAAATGGTGTTTTAAATGTCCCCAATTATGGATGATGGATCAGAGCTCTCCAAATTTTGATAATTTGTTATGAATAACTTTGAGTTTATGGTATATTTTAGTTGTATAATTCATAGTTATTTATTTACAATTTTTATATAACGATATTGTTTTTAATTTCATTTAATTAACTAAAATTTAAAATTAATGTTTGAAAATTTGTTAATCTGTGCATCGCACAGGTGTGATACTAGTATAAAGAAAGTACAAGTTGTGAAATTGAGAAAAATTCTAAATATGTGCTTGATCTTAGAAAAAAAAAATGATGTGTAAGAAGGAAAAAGAAAAAAAATGTGTGAAAGGTTGTGAAAAGAAAAGAAAATCAAAGGATTGGAAAGTGAGTTGAAGGAGAAATAAATAAAGTGTTAAAAGTGTCTTGGGTTTAGAAAAGTGGAGTTACATTTACTCTACTTGGGATATTTTATTTTTAGTCACTTTTTAGCCAAATATTCCTCACCTACCAAAGAGCCTACATTACAACCAAAGATAAAGACCTTTCGGACTTTTGAAGCTTAATCACATTTAGTAGAGGAGGGAGTAGACTTTGAGCAAACCTATGGTAAACTTTGCATGATGCATGATTTGAGTGCTTATGTACACATTATCCTTATACACTTTGAGAGTGAGAGAACACTTCCCATCTTTGGAAGTTTGCCACATGCGAGGGCTTGAATTCAAGGTGTTCCACGAGTTAGTAATGAAAGTGCACTAATAAGCCTTGCTTGATTTGATTGCATTAATACATGCTTAATCTATTCTTTCATCTTTTGAGGCAATTATTTATGCATTCCGTGCGTCTATTCTTGTGTCTTTATTGTTTTGTTTGAGGACAAACAAAAATGTAAGTTTGGGGGAGTTGATACGCTCGGATTTTGCACTATTTTAAGGTCATTATTTGGTCCGTTTTTGATATCAAAGTCACTCTACACGTCCATTATTTGGATATTTTGTCTATTTTGGTATTTTGACGTGTTTTGTGAGAAATGTGCATAATTGAGCCGAAAAAGGGAGCCAAAACGCCAAGTTTGGGAATCTGGAGTCGTCATAGAGATCAAGACCTAGAGTACTTCATTGGTGCAAGGAGTTGGAGAAGGATTTCAAGAACATCAAGAACGACAAGGATTCAACCCACGGGTTTTATTTGCTTTAGTTTTATATTCAAATTGACTTCCCTTCAATCTATGTTTTTAGCTTATTCAATTATGTGTAACTAAACTCATAGGATTCTAGGGATGTGTTAGTAACGACTTTGGTTATACAAGTTTTCTATTTAATATCCGTTTTGTTTTTACTTTGTTTCTTCCCTAAGTAATTTTGATGCTGCATGATTGAGTGACACAATCGTGTATGATTTAATATAACTTGCTTCATAATCATGTAGAGAGAGTTCTAGCGAGTTAGATCCACTTAGTAGACACTACAGTTAGCTTCCTTTAAAACGACACTGTTAATTGAGAGTGAGGACTTTTTAAGGGTCTTAGGAGCTTTTTGGAGTTACGTGTTAGGATTGACAACCCTAATCTTGTAATCAACGTTTGTTTCGCATGAGCATAACCTAGGTGACTTGTTCTATCAAAGTAATAACTGTGCTAGGGTATTGTAGTTGGAATTTTGTATAACCATAACTGTGAACACACATCCCTGGGATTCCCTTATCTCTATTGTCTTTCTCTTGATTTATCTGTTCTTAGTTGATCTATGTTTTCTATTGTTTTCCGTTTTTCAAAAGTTTTCAAAACCAAAATGTTTTTCCAAATAGTAATTGAGTCTCAGTAGAGGATAGACACTTTGTGTTAGTCTTCCCCGTGTTCGATATACGGTACTAACCTTTAGCTATACTATATATACTCTGTATACTTGCAGGTTTATTTAGTGCTAATAAAAAGTGCATCAGTAATATTGAATTTAATTTTGATGAAAATGCATTTGTTAATTGTGATTTTCATTTATTTGTATTTCTTATTCTATTTCATCCACACATCTCCTCTTTTGTTATGTCTTTTATTTTATAATACTACACTTATATTAAATATTAAAATAGTACTATACAATAATCTGCTAAAATATGAAATATTTTATTGAGAGTGGGTTGAGAGGAGTACAAATATCTTTATGTTGTTGTTTATAATATTTTTAATTATTTATAATATTACAAATACTTATTTTAATTAGTTCTTATTTCTAGATATATTTTGATACTTATATACTCTATATTCTTTATTTTAAGTTAATGTATCTTCATTATTTAAAAATCTTTTGTCCTGTGCATAGCACATGTGTTAACACTAGTTACAAATAAAGGGCGAAATTCTGCTGGTAAATCTCCGAATGCCAAAATTAAGTGCCTTTGAATCACCCCAAATTTATTGATAGATACATCTACGACAGTACATGCATTATCAATTTAGTAATCTGTGGAGTACAATTTATTTAATACTACCTCCATCCCCCAAAATTTATTACACTTTGATCCAACACGAGTTTTAAGAAATGTAATGGAAAGTGAGTTGAAAAAGTTGGTGGGATGTGACTTATGAGTCCTACTTTTAAAGTATTAGTTTTATAATAAAATGTGAGTAGGAATGAGTTAGTGGAATATGGAGTCCACTACTAAAAATGGTAAAAGTGAAGTGTATCAAATTTTCGGGGACAGAGGTAATAAAATAGTAGTAAAAAAAACTTCCGACTCGATTGTAAAAGACACAATTAAAGCCCCCTAAATCCGTCACCGTTATTTTTAATAATCATGGAAAGGCAGAAAATAACAAAGTAGTGCATATTTCAATTGCATCCTGATTTTTATCCAACTCAGATATTGGAACCATTAATTAGACAAATCTAAATCTCCAAAATCTTCTTTCATTTTTTTCTCATTATTTATTCTAGATTATTACCATGTAATAAAATCTGCACTCACAATCTAATTTCTAATTTCATCGAGGAACTACAATTAAATATGAAATATAATATTGAATGATTTGTTTTTAACAATGTATGTTACGTACTAGCAAGTTACATCATAGCTATAATATCTAAAAAATTGTTTTATATATATTTTAAATTCATACATTTTTCAAGTTGATTATTTCACCTCGCAATTTTTTTACATCGATGTGTTGATAATTTGAAATAGTCAAACGGGTTATTTTGTTGCCTTATTTATAATTTCATGTTATTACTATAATACTCTATTTATCTTTTGAAAAAGAATGAGATCTAATGAAGCGGATGAACTATCGCATAATCTTTAGTATCTGAACGCAATAACAATTTGACCATTTTAATACTACCATACGTTGTAAAATAAATTCGAAAATCACAATAATAAGTCCTAATTAACATTTATACCAAAAATATTAAATTTGAAAAAATTGAATCCTACAGTAGTCGCGTAATTCTCACGCGCGTAAATGGTAAGCTGAAACCGCTCATATAAATGCTGTACGCATTTTCATTCATTCCACCATTTTCCGCCATCCAATTTCACATCCCTCAAATTCAAATTTCGGCACCTCTCTTCGAAAACCCTAGCGCTCTCCATCCATCTCCCGCTCACACTCTCTCTCTCTACAGAGGCGATGAGGAAGGGAACCAAGCGCAAGGCTAAGGCGAAGCCTGAAGAGGATCAGAAAAACGAGGCGAGCCAATCGCCAGCTGAAGAAACCAACTCGGAGGGCCCCAGCCGCAATGCTGAGCTGGATCCGAGCAGAGGCGCAGCTGGAAAGGCCGGCCGGAAGCGAGCTAAGGTTGTTAAGCCGGAAACAGAGACTGAGTATTTCGCTGAGAAGCGCAATTTGGTACGTTTACAGTTTCTGCTTAGGATTCCGAATTTATTCTAGGTAATTTTACTTGTGTATGTTGTGTTAAACGTTGGAATTTGGATTTCAAATGTGCTTCTAGCAACAGATCGTTTATCTACTTCTCTGTCAGGATGTATAATGTGTATGATGTTGCTTATTTTAATGTGACCTAGCTTCTGAAGTTCTTATACTAATCTGTAATTTGTGTAAATAAGCGGTAGATAAATGTACATGGCTTTGCATTGGTTGCTGATTGTATGTGCTACTGTGTTGTGCAGGAGGATCTCTGGCAGCAGGTTTTTCCGGTAGGCACAGAGGTAAGATTATGATTTCCAGCTAGTTAGCTATTGTTCCTCTTTCTGATTTCTGATTATAGTCGATTTGATTTCTTTTGTTATATGTAATTTTAATTGACAGTGGGATCAGTTGGACATGGTGTATGAGTACAAGTGGAACTTCACTAATTTGGAAGTGAGTAGCCAATAACTCTTACATTCTCATTTGATAACATGTGAAGGTTTTTACTGATTTGGTCCTTATAAGATCTCTCTCTCTCTCTCTCTCTCGTGAAAAAAGTTAAAAGCATTGAGTGCAAATGTTATAACCAGAGCTGAGCAAGTTATGGAATAAGTTTGACTTTAATTCTATTGATGTGGCAGGAAGCTCTTGAAGAAGGTGGAGAGTTACATGATAAGAAGGTCTACCTCTTCGGCTGTACAGAGCGTAAGTAGCCCTAAGAATATAGATCTTCCGATTTTTTGGTGACTAAAACTAATCTTACAAATAAATCTAGTCAATCCTGAAAATATGGAGGTTTACCATGATGATACTAGTTAATTTTTTCTATGGGTTCTTAGTATTTTGGGATCATAAATTTCTCTTGCTACTATTTCTTAATGCTACTATTTATCTTTGCAGCTCAATTGGTTCCTTTCAAAGATCAATCCAAAGTTATAATGATACCTGTTGTGGTTGCTGTAAGGCCCGATACTTTTCTCTTGACATTTTAATTTTATGTGTTTTGCATTTTGCTCAGTTGCTTGTATTGTTTTACTGATTCACAACCATTTAAGTTGGATGTTAGTGAATCAATTATATTCTTGGAAATGATCTACTTCCGACACAAACTATGTAATGCTAGATTATTTCTGCTCTTGCACACTTCTTTGCAATAATGCATCCTTAGATATCAATTCCAGTTCACTACTACTTGTGCATTCCCTCCCAAATATCTTTGTTCACTCCTCTAATTATATCTTAACTGTAGCAGTAGCATCATGTCTAGTTATCATAAAATTCCTTGAATCTAAATTTGTGAAATTATTTATATTTTTATGTGAATGATCTTAAAAATGCAACTAGTGAATGGTTCTTCTGCATATGTCTTTGTGCCATCTCCCTTCATTCATGGTGGATGTTAGGATATGTGATGCATTCACAAATCTTAAATGGATGGTATGCAATGACATAAATATAAATATGATTGTTATGTATTGTCTTCTTGAGCCCCCTGTTATCTGCTCGCTAATTACTGTGAATTTTTACTGATTCATGGATATTTTTTTGAATGAACAGGTGGTATCACCTTTTCCCCCATCTGACAAAATTGGTATCAAATCAGTCCAGAGGGAGACTGAAGAAATAGTGCCCATGAAGCAGATGAAAATGGATTGGGTCCCTTATATACCTCTTGAGAAAAGGTATCAATTTTTTCTTTGGTTTTTCTCCTGCTGCTTCTCTCTGCCAAATTGTTGACAACTTTTCCATTGCATTTACTCATAGGGAATCTCAAGTTGAAAAACTTAAAAACTCTCAGATTTTCATCTTGAGCTGTAACCAAAGGAGGTAATGTGCGCCTACTTTCGCCTGCTATTTTTTTGGATTTCATGAATATCTGTAATTTTTTATGGTGAAGGATTTGTGCATCTGGTTATGTTGTTTGTTTTGCGTTTGTATCAACATAAGTTTTTTAATTATGACTTGGCAGTTTAAGATTATCATCTTTTGCTGCCTGCCTCTTTTGCTACATAATCCACTTTCATTTTCTTATACTGACATCATTTGGCGTATTCGGTTTGAATATCAGATTTTTACTTACCTTCACCATCCATCATGTTTACTGGTGCTGACTAGTGCAATATTTTTTACAGTATAGTTTATAATCATTTAACTTCTATTAAGGAACATGGATACTGTAACAGCAAAATTGGCTCAACTGCTGTATTTTCTCTTTAAAGCACCAAGTGTTTCATCAATAGTCACTTTTATGTTTTGAATACTTTTTGGACACTTGTAAGTTGAAATAAGTGTCAAAATTTTATGATGGAAATGGTAAGGGTTAGGAAAACTTGCGAACTTTTCTTGTTAATTAATTTATATTCCTTATGTTGAAATGATTAATACCACCAAGAAGTATTTGGCTTTGCTCTTGTTTTGTTTTCCTTTCAGTGTAAGGAAATTTCATATACAAATCGGTTAAGCGATTTATTATTGCGTAATTAATGAGAAAGCAAGGTTGGAGAGGACAGTACCCTCATCGATCGTATAACTCTAATGTCTGAGAGTTGCTTCTTGCAGGGCTGGTTTAAGACATCTGAAGATTGAGCGTGTAAAGAAGTTTGAGTACTGCTTACCTTGTGAGTTAATATGATAATATTTTATTTTCTAAAGGATTTCTATTGCTTCATTCATTATTGTACACTAATTCTTGCA
Organism: Salvia hispanica; assembly: GCF_023119035.1. Taxonomy (NCBI): domain Eukaryota; kingdom Viridiplantae; phylum Streptophyta; class Magnoliopsida; order Lamiales; family Lamiaceae; genus Salvia; species Salvia hispanica. Next base: position 14,089,734 of record NC_062967.1, on the reverse strand, counting down.
ATTTTTGGGTCTTAAGGAATGCTTTATATGATTGACTTTCAGAAGTACAAAAGTTCTTCTTGTGAAATATTTGCATTTTTCAAGCCTTTCTGTGAACCGCTTGATCTGAAATCCTTGTTACCGCCTATCAGAGCATAGAGTTATCATCATGATTATAATAATGTGAATTTGTTGAGTGCCTCTGGTTCCTTTTCTCTTCATGTCTGTGATGATTTAGAAGTATGGAATGGGATTCTGGTTATGTATGTGAATTTTAATTTTGTAGATAATATTCAGTAGATAATATGTTAGTAATATGTATGTTCAGCAATTATTATTTGACAGTTACGAAATCCATGAGGGGCTAATAATAACTGGCCATCTTAACAGTATTGAAATTCTTTTTCTGGCGGTTCACTTGTTTACTTTCACAGTATATATTTTAATATTTTCTTATAGGATTTTTGTTTCATACAGAGATTATGCTATTCATGTATTTGCTGATTTTGAGCTCAAAATGAGTGAAAAAAGTTGGTATTTGGAAAAATTAATGTATAACATTGAAATTTGATAGGTATAGTTCATCTTATATGTCACAATCTTTCAAAACATAAGTTATCATTATATACTTAAGACTTGTAAAACCTAAACTTTTCAAAAATACGAAAGTTCAAGCTGTAAAACTGGTGGTTTAACTTCCTGCTGGTTAGCTGATTTTTAAAATTCTCCAGTCGTAACTGAGTGCAATAATGTTCACTTTTGGTTACTACTAATTATTAAGTACTGGTTACTATTGGTCATAGGTTTGTTGACAGTTTAACCCTGGTTTCCATAACTGCAACACGTTTAGATGAGAAGATAAAAATTGTAATAATGATTTATCCTTTTTGGTCTCCAATTTGCAATCAATATTTTTCTTTCCTGCTAGTACGATGTGCTGCTAAAGTTATTTTGTCATAAACATTGTGCATGAATACCAAAACTTCTAGCACTTTTCTTGCGTCGATCTGATATTTGATTATATTTATCTAATTATCTATATAAGAGTTTCTCTACATAGCTTATATAGTCCTTTCTTGCTTAATGGTGTACCTTATGGGGTCCTATTGCATGAATAATTGTGATGATTTATTGTTATGAGGTCTTCAAGAACATTAGATTCTTTGTAAAGACTGAGTTTACGAAGCACAGTTGAGCCACTTATGTGCATTACTTTAGCATATTTTGTGAGCACTGACTTCCTTACCATTGTATAGACAATTGTGAATTATTTCCTTACATATCCCCTCACCTTTTTCACAGATTTCTACGATCCCCTTAAGGAAGATGAACTAGAGCAAAGCACAGTGGTTGACCTTTTATTTCCTATTGATCCAAAGCCGGTATGTCTGTAACTGCTATTTTATCAAACTCATTAAAAATAAGCCGATCTTGATTTTGTGTCAAAGTGTATAGGCTGTTTGTACTGAATTTAGAAAAAATGATAGATTAATTGAATGCAAACCTAACTTAACTTCTCCTCCACCTCAAGGTTTTCTGCGAGTATGATTGGGAACTTGATGAGCTAGAGGTACTCTTGCATATCACGTTAATCAGTTATGTTTCATGTTACATAACTGATTCAATTATTTTTTTAACTTGCATACATAGCTTCTTCAAGTAGATCATGTATGAAATACTGTTAATGAAGTTCTATAACAAATTATCAGGAGTTCACTGATAATCTGATTGCGGCGGAGGAGTTGCCTGCAGATCAAAAGGAGCCCTTTAAGGTGGATTATTACTGATGATTGTGCATATTTCTTATATCTCCAATCTTTCAGTATTCGTTTTCCTATCTTATAGTCTCTACCTAACCACTGTTTCTACCTCAGAACTATGTGAAGGAGAAAGTTCGTGAAGCTAAAAAAGCTAACCGTGAGGTACTTTCTAAACAAGTCCAGTATAATAAGTTTCTTGTTATTTATGTATCTCAGACTCTCATACATGTTTACTGCATTCTTTGTGTAGGCAAGGGAAGCCCGTAAAAAGGCACGGGAAGAATTGAGCCAAGAAACAAGGGATGCATATAAGGATATGAAATTCTACAAATTTTATCCAGTACCTTCACCTGACACTCCGGATGTATCTGGTGTGAAGGTGAGTATCATCGTTCATAATGTCTTTACATAAGCCTTATTTGAAGTTTGCTCTGCAAAATTGCCTTGCAAAATTGCCTTGCTTTAATATTTGAGAAATGACCAGTTAATTGTTTATCATCGCAACTGAACTCTTGTTGGAACACCTCAGATACTTTGGCATAACTACTATTGCATACTCTCTAGATGTATACTCTTTCTTGACTCTTGATGGTTATGGATAGCAACTAAATGATCTTTGTACGAAGTATTGTTAGTAAAAAACTTTGGACAAAGGCTGTAATTATGGGTGGAATTGCATTCTGGTCTAGCCTAACTTTTTCTGCGAGTGTAATTATTGGAACAACCTCAAACGGAAATTGTATCATAAATAAGTTTCTCTGTCTGAAGGTTTTCCCTGATGAGGAATGCATCCTCTGTTTTAATTTTTCGATTACATAATCAAGTTGCTTCTGTTGTATGAGCTATGAACTGACCATCTTCTTGGTTTTCTTCCTCTGCAGGCTCCCTTCATTAACAGATACTATGGGAAGGCACACAAGGTTATATGACATGCTATACGAAATGGGAGCAACAGTTAGTTGATGTCCGTTGTCAGTCTGCTTAGAGATGGGAGTAAACTCAGAAATCTATGGAATTTCCAAATGCCATGGGCAATTCATTGAGGGCGGAGTTCAGAGTTTCGTCCTTTAATGGTGTATAAGTTTTAGAAGTGAAGAGAACTAGGGATAATGGGTATCAAACAGCCAACTTTATCTTCGTGTTGGCACGCATGTTTCTGTATTGATATGAGATGTCAATTTATGTGAAAGTTGATTAGAAAAGTTGTAAAACCCCTTAGTTAATCGTGACTTTCACTACTAAGCAAACAATTTTGACAGTTTGCACTTTGCAGTCTGCAGTTTTTTCCTATTCCTGTTTGTATTAAACTGAGTTGTCAGTGATCGGTTGTTTTTGTGTAACAAAGAAGAGGCAATTTCATGATATAATTGATCTTGAAGCTCCTTCAAGAGTGATAGCTTCTATTGCTTCGTGCCATCTTTGTTTCTGTTGTTTATGAACAATTTGTATGTGAAATTGTTGTGTGCGATGTTTCTTTTATTATGATATGGTAAAAGCCATGAAGGAGAAGAAAGCTAATAGATATATTTTCAAATGTAGTCGATTTATTGAATACTTTGTACACCGGATTTGTTATGTTAGTTCTTTTAATAATTCTAACAAATTTGGTAACCACAATGGAATCAAATCGTACTTTGTCCATTTCCTTTCACCAGATCACACCACGAGCGCTTGCGGTCTTTCCCTCGAGCTAGAGCCTTCTCGGAATGTTCGACAATACGTATCCATATTTAGTCCAAGCATATCCTCACGCGAACATCAGCTTGTGTGATCATCTTTTCATCATCTCGAGCATGGTCTCCAGTAGTATTTTCTTGTCAATCTTTCAATAGTTGCATTTGGTAATGTTATAAAAACAGATGACATTACAAAAAAAAAACTCATTCCTGAAAATTAGGGATGACCCACCAAGCCTAATTTGATACTCCATATTGAATTATAATACTCCATCTGTCCCATTAAAAACGAAACGTTTTTCTTTTTTGATTGTCCCATTAAAAATGAAACGTTTCCTTAAATAGAAACAACTCTATCTCTACTTTTTCATGTATCTTACTTTTTCATTAACTCACAAAACCACACTACATAAAATTCCGTGTCAATTTTCAAATGTTTCATTTTAAGTGGAACGGAGGGAGTATTAGATTAGAAGACTAATTTCTATTAAGAAAAAAGCACAACTGGGGAATTAGAACAAGGGAAGGGTATCTTTTATTGCAAATATAGGTTTTTACATTTTCCTTAACATCATTTCACTAGCATTAAAGTAGGACCTAGTAAAATTAGATGAAAGTAAAACTATGTAGAAGAGAAACAGTGTAAGGCAAGACAACTCCACATTCCACAAAACAGGTGGGAATCTTGTTATAATTAATTTGGCATGTATATCACCAAATCTACACTTCCTCAGTTACATAAAATACTACAACACCTAGTTGGAGAAATTATATGATACATTGATGGTGTTGACAGGAATAATATAGGGCCAATCTACAACAAAACACTGCTTTATGTGCTCTGCTCTTGGAGCAACTATCAATCTTCTTCAAATGTCAAGAGATCTACCGCCTGCGACGTAAAATGCTTAAACCAATCCGAAGGGCTCGCGAAGGGCATGAAACCACACAGCAAGGGGAGAAATAGCAGCGTAGCATAGAAGAGTGATCTTCTCATCCAGTAAGGAAACACGTGATTGTGGTCGATCCTTTCAGCAACTATGATAGGCCCATTGAGAATAATATACAAAGTAGAATGGAATGTGTTGGAGAAGAAATGCAGCAAGCATAGGGCTTCCCAGTAGAATAACCAATGCTTTCCGCTGCCCCCCAATGTGTCGATGCAGAACCTCCCTGCGTAACCACATCCCACCCCTAAGAGCAACAGTATGAAAGTGACCGGCATTGTCTGATGAGAAGACGATGATCTCTGAATGAGTAAGAAGGCAATTGCCGCGATCATTATCACACCAAACAACATGCGACTGAAAACTTGAACTTGACATCTCAATAGCTGCACGCCAGAGTTGAAACTTGACACTGCGTTCGGCATCCACCAAGATTTAGACTCCTGGACAAAAGGAAAGGTGTTGAGTTATAATACAAGCTGCAACAGAGGGCCATTAAGACACAGAAACGGATCGAGTAACATCACTTCAAGATAATGCTCAGATCAATACGTTTTCCACAAGTACCAGTAGCGCTATCCCACACAGCAAATACGATACATAGTCTTGGGGATAACTCATCCCCAAATGCGAGAAGGCTTCCAGTGGTCATAAGCCCACATCAAAGCCCATACTTTAGCAATGTGAAAAATCGACCAGGAAAATAAAAGATGAAAGAACAAAGAAGCTGCAACAACGGTGGAAGCAAGAAAATTAGAGGAAACAAATAGAAAAAAACAGAACCATACAACAATGTGAGAAGAAAATTAATGCATGTCTACTGGCACTTTAGAAAGAATAGTCCACTTAAAATTTACTCTTTGAACTTGAACTTATAAGATGCATCTATAAATATTTTAAGGTAGTTGAAAATCTTACGGCCATTTACTAATAGTGGATCCCAAATACTAGTGCGGAATGAAACTTTCGGGAAATCACTTATAATTGAAGTACATTAAAAAATGACCAAGAAACGCAACTTCAACAAATATTCTTCCATCACAAATAGCACATCTGACATGGATTACCAAACAACCTCTTAATTTCTTATACAAGGCATGTATCATGTATGGCACACGTACTACTTGATGTTAGTGCTAGAACTTTTTGAAATCCAATCATAATAAAGGAGAAACATAGTGAAAGATAAACAATCGAATTGGCAAGCTTTGATGACAGCATACACGTAAAATCAAATATACAAGTTGGGGGGATATCATCATGAGATAAGCTAGAGTAAGAATAGTTTGTACCATGTAGGGAGAGCAAGCTTCAGTAGCTTCGACAATTCTTTGGTGCGAGTAGACATATGTTCCATATGCAAGTGCGAACAACATGATGATTAGACCACCAACCAGAAAATCTAAGCACTTCTTGAGTAGCTCCACTTGTCTTGTATCTTGCATCTCAGTTTTGAACTTTTCAGCTTTGAAAGAAGCCTTTGAGATACCCATTGATAATTTCCATCTCTCGAGAATATTGGCATTAGAATTCAGCTCTAATTGTCTTTCCTTAAGCTGCAATTTTTTCATGATAAGACCAATCTCAAATGTCTTTAGCTCATTAGAGCGAGTCTGCTCCTTGACCGATTTTTCAATCGTGCTTAGCATAGAAAAGGACCTATGGCTTGGAGAAGCACAGGCTAACTGCTGCTCAGTTCTTTTATCAGGCAGAATAAGCTGTTGACTTATCATATTCATCTCATTCTCATTCATTTCTGAGTGAGTATGGCATTCTCCGTCAGTGCTATTTATGTGGGGAAATGGCGCTGGGACATCTCCATTATATGAAAGGCATGACATGTCACCAATTCTACAATCAGACAAGAGGTTCCCAGCTTCACAGGTATTTCCTTGGTATTCAGATCCTTGCTGTTGTTCGGTGATATTTGCACGCACACATAATTCTTCCTCTGTAGCCTCAGGAGGACGTGCAGAACCCTTATATGTGTTACCACATGTCATATTGCTTGTCACTGAGCAAGAGCACCCTGCAGACCTTGCTCGCCGGAGTTTTATACCATCATCTTGAGATGAATCACTGACTAACTGCCAAGTCATCAATGTACTCCGAAATGATGTCTCAAAGTTCGTCACAAAATTATTAAATTTGTCCCCAAAAACCTGCATCAGACAAACAATAGATGGAAAAAGAGTTTGGCTACAAGGTTCGGGACAACAAAATAGTTCAAGTAATGAAAGCAAGGTTACGACAAGACTTACATTTCCTAGAGATTCCTTCACAGCCAGACCACAGATCTGTAAGCAACACGGAGAGTAACATTATCAGTTTTGCATGCTCAGAAAATATAAAATGTAAAGATACATAAAAACAACAAAAGTTGATAGATACAATCTCATCAAATGAATATGAATTGTTTCACCATATGTTATGTTAAGCTGCTAAATCATACGACAATGTAAATTCCGAATAACTCACAAATGACTATATTTTTTATAACAAACACAGACTATAAATTAAGCAACATATTTTCATTAATAAGAGTAAAGACTGTACCGCAGAAAGATAATCCACCGACATATTTTTTCCAGATGCATTTTTCTTCTCCAAGACCTGAAATTAATATGCAACAATACCACATTAAAGATTGTGTTAGCTCGTACTAATTGAAAAATTACATTCACACATACAAAAAAACTCATCTGTTATGTCCACAGTCATGCATAATTCAATAAATAATGCAAATTATTTATTAAGAAGTATAAATAAATACCAAACAATCAAAAGAAAAGAGAAACAAATTATCGTAGAGAAAGGATGACAACATGATAGCGAACACCAGCTCAGCATCGGGTATCAATGTTAAGCTATTAATGGAATCAAAGTAAGCCATAACTTCTTAAGAATATATTCTTAATAAGTAAGATACTTCTCACACATTTATGATGTGTCTAATATGGCATCAGAGATATCAAAACACAGACTGTAGAAGTGGGAATTATCAATAAGTAAACTCATATATAAAGCTACCTATCCATTAAAAAGATGCCAATCCTACTCAAAGGCCAAAACTTTATCACATCAACCAGCTATTTACAAAAACCCCATAATCTATTCTATACTAAAATTCATTCAACTATTCCCAAGCACCCACAACTCTTCTACAAAATCAGCAATTCAAACTTACACAACAACACAATCTGAACCCTCCAGCAAAATAAAGAATCTCATTAGTAAACATTCTCAGATTTTCACTAATTGAAGTAACCTCTCATCCAAGTAAGACATAAATTCCACTAACGACAAACCACTTCAGAAAAAAATTCAGAATCAACACAAATTGGGTAAAAAAAATAAGCCTAATTTTATGCAAAATAACTCAACTTTAAATAATTAAACTGAATTAAAATACCTGAGCGACTACAACGGCAATCGACATTCCAAGAGGAAGGCCGAGGGCGTCAACATCACTCAGCCCGACATTTTTCGGGCCCGCAGTCAGCGGCCCGACTCGAATTCGCTTGGAAAATCTGGGAATTTTGATGCCCTTTTTCGGATGCGACGCCGCAGAGCTACAATTACTCGAAGAATCTAATGATGCATTGTCCGAAACTACTGTTTGTTTCTTCTTCTTCTTATTCTTAATCTTCCTTCTTGCTGTCGATTGCGGGCCGTCGATTGTGCGGCTGCTTGATGCCTCCGGAGGGTTTGTCACCGCCGGACCATCAGTGGCGGCGCAGCTCTCCGGCGATGCGGCGCGGCGGTGGAGAGGAGAATCCATTTTTTTGGAGGTTTTGTGATTTTGAAATTCGGTCAATTAAATATATTAATAATAAATTTGAACGATTTTGCAATATTTATAAAATTCTACAATTTCGTTTTTTACACTGAGACTTCTTTATATAGTTGTTTGTGGCCCATACTTTTCCTGTATTTGAATTTTGAGACGTTAACTATTCTATTTTAATCGTTTTTAAATAGAGGAGAGTAATTGATTTCCAAAAGGAATAATTATATACTCCCTCCATTCCATAGTAATGGAGGCGTTTCTTTTCGGCACAAATATTAAGAAAAATTATGTTAGGTGAATTAAGTAAAGGGAGAATAAAGTGGAAAATGAAAAAGGTAGAGAGATGAAGAGAAAAAAAAAATTTTTTTAACAATTCAAATCAAACGTCTTTCAGTTTTTTAATCTATGTAAGCATATTTCACTATTTGAATTCAAGAAATATTTCAAAATTCTCCAATTTAGTATTTTACCTTCTATATATATGTTCACCAATTAAGTATTCTACCTTCTATAAATACATATACAAACGCGTCTGAAGTAATACCAAAAATGGAATTTATTTTCCTTTGTATAAATACAAAATTTCACGTTTTGTCACCCTAATTATAACTATATATGCTCATCAAACGATGGCCGATAATTAAATAATTTAATTATATTATATATAGATAAAAGTACGCTGTAGTTGTCTAAATTATCGCACTCAATATTTCTTAATGATGTTTCGTTTGAGAATTTAATGAGTTGTGACTTCAAATTATTATTCATTTTATCTTTATCCATCATTATCCTGTATGGCATTTAGTTAATCATGCATATGTCACCAATCAGTTCATCTTTGATGAGTGAATAATGATTACAAATATTCGTCTTATCGTTTTTCAACGCTTTCTGTATAATTTTATGTTTATATTAAACAAATCTTGCTCTACCATTCTTTCGTCAACATACATCGTCGAATTTTCTATGCTTTGCGCGTGTAAATCATACGCAAAACCCTCTATATTATCACAACAAAACATATATATGAAAATCAAACTAATCAACATACATGTTAACTGAATTCTTCATTTAGTACATAGTCCTAGTAATTTATAGTAGAAACAATATAATTCATCTTCAATTCATCTCAAAGTTAATATCTCACCACTCAACACCACCACCCTCCGCCATAACTCTCCCGCCACCAAATTCAATCAACACACCACCACCACTCCCAAAACCCTGCAAAAAACTAGGGTTTGAAGCTATCTTCTCAGCATCAAAATCAACTTCACAAGGAGACGAAGCAGAAGAAGAACGAAAGACTCTTTCGTTCTTCTCGCTCTTTTCCCTCGTCTCCCCTTCGCTCTCTCTATAACTACTAAGATAGTCCTTAAGAGGCACAACATAGTCGTCGAATCCAAGGGTAGTCATGGCCCACAGCAGATCATCGCCGTTGACAGTCTTCCGCTTCTCCCTCTGGCACTTATCCGAGGCCTCCCCCGTCACGAAGCTGATGAACTCCGACACGCATTCCTGCACGGTCTCCTTGGCTTCCTTGGAGATCTTGGCGTTTGCGGGGAGGGTTTTCTTCATGATCCGGCTCACGTTCGCGATCGGAAGGAGCCTCTCTTGGTCTCTGATGCACCCGTCTTGTGATGGTGGTGATGAGGGGCTGTTTGGGATTCTTGCTCCTCTCATTTGGAATTGGGATTTTCAATTTTTGCAGTGTTTGAGTTTTTTTAAGGTTTGGAAGAGAGATATTAATAGTGGAGAGGCGGTTTTGATGGTGACACAATTTGGAAATGTTTGGTGTAAGTTGAATTTTATAATTTTCAATTTGGTTATAGTATTATTCTCTATTCAGAGATTGAGTAATACATATAGGTTGCGATAGGGTGACACAATGCTCTTACACTGTAATTAACACTAAATCTCGACCATTAGATGAGAAGATAGATAACTAGGATCGAAAATTGACGCACTTAATTCAGTGTAGCACATATCTGTTTATATACGACATTTGAGAAAAATCAAGAAATATTATTTTAATTCTTTATACTACCTCGGTCCTCCAAATTTTGACACACTTTGACCCGACACGGATTTTAAAAAATGTAATGGAAAGTGAGTTGAAAAAGTTGGTGGAATGTGGATAGTATTAGTTTTATATAAAATGTGAGTAGGAATGAGTTAGTGGAATATGAGATCCACTACTAAAAATGGTAAAAAGTGAAGTGTGTCATAGGGACGGCCCAAAATAGTAAACTGTGTCAAATTTTGGGGGATGGAGGTAGTAATTATTTTAAAAATGAATCGGCGTTACCAACAACTTATTCAACGTAACAATAAACTACTCCTATATATCTACATAACAATAAACCTTACAACAATAAATAATAGACCAAATGAATGATGATAATATGGAGCTTTTTGAACCAAGTGTTTCTCAAAATTATGATAATATAGAGCTTTTTGAACTATTAATTTTTTTTTTTTTTATCATAGTTAAAGTAACTATCGAATCATACTACTATTAAACTTTTCACATGTCGAATGTATATATAATTTTTACATCATATCTTATTAGTTAATTAAATACATGAACATAATTGAAATTTAGACGTATCTATAATTGACTTCCTTTTCCTCGTTTGTTTATTTTCAGCCGGACGCATGAATAATTGAATATTCTATATATATACGATCGTTAAACAATTAATTGAAGGCTGTATCTGACTAATGAATTGTAAAATAGAAGCAATTATAGTTCAACTATAAAAACCCACAATGTATATGTGATTAAAAGTCAACTAAAACAAGAAAGAAAATTTCTAGCCCGTTGCTCGAAACCATATAGATCTTCGCCAAATGGCACAATTTGGTATAATAGTCGTATATTTACTAAAATACCTTTGATGCAATACAAAAGTTGGTTTTATATTCAGTTCATACTAGTAATTAATATTGATGATTAAAATTTATAGTAACAAAAATCGTTTTATATGCTATGATTTTAAAACATAAAAAAAGGCTATGAAAATGTTGTCAATGGACTTAAAATTATAAAATTAAGTTACACATAATTTTGTTGACATTTCAATATATTGTGTTGACTTTATATGTTAATATACACTGCGTTGATGAGTTAGCAGAGTTAGCAACTTAAAAAATTAGCAATATAACGCACCTTATTTCTTGATTATAAGTATAAATGGTTATGTATAGGATCTGATATTGAAGAAACATCCAAGTGAAAGTGATTAATCACATCGAGACAATTCGTAGGGTACCTTAGATTAGACCATATACGCTCACTTCATCCTACTTGGAAAATAATGAAAAAGGATAAAAAGATTTAGAATTGATAATTAGACACTCATGTAAATTTGCAATTTAAAGTGATTCGACCTATTATATAATGCTATTATCAATTTATCGTTGAACAATTGTTGTTACAAGTTACAACTCGTATAGGTACAAACACATAACGTCGTCGTATCAAATTTTAACTCAGTATACACTCAATTGTTGGACATTCAGTGAAGAATTAACAACATGAAAGGATAGTCTGCGACAAAATGTGCTTTAAAATACTATATATGGTCATTTTTGAGTCTCTATGTCAAATGAAGGATTCTCAATTTCAATCTTGTGGAAAAGTAGGTAGGAAAATTGAATCTTCAGTTTGAAAATATTTGTGTTTTCATGTTGAAAACACTGATTTGGACAATTTTTTGTAGTTATGTTTTTGATATCCTATTTCTTTCAAGGCTCGAATTTGTGAAGATATCCTCCATCCATGGAAATATGGTGTTATTATTCGTTAGTCCACCAAAAATATGATGTTTTCATTTTAGGACATAACTATTTACTATTTTATCATCATTCACATTTAATATCTACAAAAATCCACTGCTTTTACTTTTTTTGAAATCAACACCTGTAAACCACTACTTATACAACATCTAAGTTATTATCTTTGAAATACATCTCCCACTGATTTTAATATTGTTCTCAGTTTAATTTAGGTGATATTATATCTACGACATCCGAAAAAATCAACGAAGATAACATCCCCTGAATTTTATTATTTTTCTCAACATATTTAGCAAATCATCAATATGAAACAAGTATGCACCAAATTAACACCATTTACAAAATAGGAAATAAAAATATTTTTTACGAGAATGTTGAGAAAAATGTTAAAATTCATGATTCGTGACAATTTATTTTTTTATAGTGTTAATGACTTTAGAATCTAGATTATTGTCTAACATTTGACTATTTTTTGTATTATACCTAAGGTTAAAATTAATTAAAGAAAGACTTAGACAACTTAATATCATCACTAATAACTAAGGGCATGTTTGATAAATTAGTAATACCAAGATAGAGAATTATATATGGACATTTCTAATTGTTTGATATCATAGTTAAGCTTAACTCAAAGCCCAATATAAGGCCAGGGCCCTATCTAATCTTACCAAAATTATAACATTTACCTTGTTTATGTATCTCACCAATTTGTCAAGTTAAGCCATGTTATTTAATATACAATACAAATTTACATAATTTCTTTTCTATCAAACAACAACGGAAAAAAATCATATCTTTGCATATCTTGACATGAAGCCCGTATTTCTTATCTTGTTTTACATATCTTCTTATATCCCATCTTTTGTATCAAACGAGTCCTAAGTATATATTTATAGGGGAGTGATCAATGGCTAACTAATTAACAATCACAAATTAATACCAAATCATAGCCATTAAATTAGAAGATTTAGTGGTTAAAATAATACCACATGGATTATATTTTAAATAAAAAAAAGTATTTTAAATAAACTTAAAGGACATTAATGCCAATTCTCTCTCATCAAAATTATCTCAAAATTTTAAATTTACGTAACTCTCTCGATTTAAATTACTTTTTTGCAAAAAATATATCATATTAAAGATAATGTTATAAGGATTCCAACGAGATCTTAATTGCATATGTTCCGATGATGTTCGGGTGATGAAATTTGATAAATTATATTTCAATTTTCGTACATGTTGATAAAACATATTTTATCAACCAATGCAAAAAAATCTCAATATAGTGTAGGTAAAATATCAATAAAACTGTGTTAATATTTTCTTGTACTTATGTTGATATTCTCATGTCATATTGTTGATATTTGTAATACATTATGTTGATATAAAAAAACACACATGAAAATTATCATATTATAACATAATGATGATATTACCCTTTTTGTTGATATTTTGTATACTATTTATTGAAATTTGTGAGCTTTATTCTCATCCATTTATTTTAAAATCTAAGAATGTAGATTTAATCTTAGTTTTGGATTATGGTGATATAAGCCTTAGAAGAGGATCCTATATTTATATGGTTAAATACTTAAATTAATCAGAGCCAGCTAGGTGATCTACCATCGTCATCTTTAGACCGTGAAGCACGCGCCTACGTGCCGGCCAGTTAACACTATTTTGCAAATGTGACTAAATTAACTTAATCTAGTGCACACGTCAATTTGAATTTTACACATTTCTCATTTATATATGACTTTGTAAGACTGAAATAACTTTTTTTTTCCTTTTAGTTGGGGAAGAATGAGCATTGGAATTGAATTCGAGTTTTGTTTCAATTTATATAATTACATTGTATATTAGACTGACGAGCCGTGATCTAGGGAAACCACTATTTAAATGTATAACTAAAGAACACGAATTTAGTTCATTATAAGAGCAATTTAGTTCACTGCAGCCATTATAGTGAACTAAATCCTTCACGGAGTAAAAACTTCACTGTAATGGTGTTTTGGTTCATTCCTTGTTTTCAAATTCATATCGTGAACTAAAACGCCCATATAGTGAACTAGATCAAAAATAGATCATTTTGATCTAACAGCTGGAATTTGTTTTCTAGTTATGCACTTAATATTAGTTATACTTTGATCATCTCCTAGAAGTAGCTCAAATCCATCCATTACTGCACGAAATTTTTTTGTATGGATAGAGAGATAAAAGAATAGTATTATGTTTTCTTTGGCTTCTTTTAATTGTTTGTTGTAATTCATATCTCTTGTTGAAACTAGAGCTTTAGAAAACTTCATCATTTTTACAATCTGTACATGCAATCATGCATTCTGTGCTAGGTGAAATATTATGAAGGGAAAATCATTACTTTTTTCGACTTGTTTCTTTACATTACTATTATGTTATAGCATGAATGCAGATCAAAGTGCCCCACATAAATAATCTATGAATCTAAGTCCTTTCTTTAATGAAGGCTCCAAAATTGGATTTTTCAGAAAGTTTTTAATAAATGGAGTAGAAGTGAAGGGCTAGGGCAGTAATTCGAGTGTCCGAATGATGAAGTTCAACATGATCGATTGCCAGAATTATGTGTCAAGAAGCATAACAAGCAGATTTAGGTTTCAAGTGTTAAAACAAAGAGTTAAAGAAGAAAATCAGAATTCATCAAGAAAACATTCCGCTCTCTTGCTCCACCGCGGTGTCCATCTCCTTCTCCACCGTGGGGGGTTCAACGGGATAGTATGAATAGTGCAGCTCTCCAACATCATCACCAGAGAGCTTCTTCCATCTATACGGTGGCAACACCACCACTGGCTCCATCACGGAATGTGGCATGATAGATTGCTCTTCTAGCCAGCTCCGCAGCCTCCTCAACAGACAGATCATGGCGGTATCTGTAACACGAGCCAGGAAGAAATATAAAGCAGCTGCAACAGGATGTTTTCTTTGCATCACCCAAATACAATGAAAATGAGATGTTGATAAGAGAATGTGAACTCACCCAGTGTCCAGAACACCATAAGCATAGGGAGAACCGGACCCAAATGAGAATCTGGTGCCTTGAAGCAGACCACCATTGCTGTCGACATAATAAAGGCCAGGGCCCTACACAAAAAGAAGAAGTTTAGGAGTTATCTATGAAAACAGAAGAGCTTTTGCAAAATTCAGCATTACCTTTTCATCATGGCCAGCTATCATTGTTCCAACGGACAAACCCTTTCCTCGATAGGAACACTGCAGGATGTTCGCCAACAATTTTGAAGCTCCCGCAACGGAAATTCTTCTCTTATTTGCCAATTCATGTAAACGACACTGAAACATGCATGGAACTGAGTTACTAACTTTCCAATTCATGTACACCAAGGGAATATGTATGGATTGACTCACCTTCATTCCAAGACTTGTGTGCCAGTTCTGGCAGTCTCCAGCCATTGTACCAAGCATGTATGGATTGATTTCTATAATTTTGTTGACAGATTGTGATGCTGCAAGGTACAGATTAATCTTATACAACCAGTTTCACAACTCATATTCAAACAAACAAATAAGTAATAAACTGAATAAGCTTATACCACTAGAAGATCAAATAAGCAAGGCCTTGCAAATATATCCTCCAATGCTGGCGCGGGAATCAGCAGCCACTATGACACCGTGTTTGAATATAAAAGCCAGAGTTGTCGTTCGCTTTGCCGGCATGGAGGGATCAAGCCCACTAAAATCGTTCTTCATCATGGTTCACTTCACAAAAACACAAAATAATCAACATATATATATCCAGATTTATACATCTTTAAACCCTCAGTACTCTAGATGAGTTTAAACCCTAATAACAGGAAGAAAATCGAGAGCTGAGATATCAAACTACCTGATTAATGGAAGGAGAATTTGAGTGAGCGATTGTTGAGAAATAATTGAAGAAATTGTTACGATCAAATTGTTGGGAAATAAACACAGGCAATCACAAATACGAAAGAAATTGAACACAAGAAATTGTTTTTCACTATATGATTTCAGGATGAATTTACAAGGGAGCACCTCTATTTATAAGCAAATAGAGAGCTTAATTCTATTCAAACTAGGAAACATATTTCACAAGGAAATATTTCTAAGAAATAAATCTCTCACAAGTAAATACACTTTAAGGAAACAAATTCTAAATATGGTACGAGATATTCAAATTGTTGGGAAATAAACACGGCAATCACAAATACGAAAGAGATTGAACACACGAAATTGTTTTTCACTCTATAAAAGCAAATAAAGAGCCTTAATTCTATTCAAACTAGGAAACATATTTTAAAAGGAAATATCTTCTATGGAATAAATCTATCAAAAGGAAGTATACAGGAAACAACTTCTAAATATGGTAGGAGATATTTTAGGCTCCATAATTAATGAAGAAAATCGAGCGCTGAGATATAATGGAAGGAGAATTTGAGTGAGCGATTGTTGAGAAATAATTGAAGAAATTGTTACGATGAAATCGGTTTCGAATTCAGTTGAATATAGAAATCAGAGCTTATTGAGAATTCTTGTGGTACAAGATACAATTGGAATTGATAGCAGAAATTGGGCCGGCCCATTAAGAGAAGTTGGATCTCATGTTTGGGCCCAACACTCATGCGAGAATAACACACATGTAAACAAATTCCTTGAATTAGTTAGAGCGAAATCATCCAAAAATGCAGTTTAAATAGAATAGAATTTTGTGTATCGCACAAGTGATACACTAGTTTATATCATCCGGACATGGGCATATTTTATCTCTGTCAATAAAACAAGTACAATCCGACCATTTATTATATCGAGCTTATTAAGATATTCAATTGTTTAACGATCGTATATATATTATATTATAGAATCACTACAAGAAAAAAAAGTCTAAGGACGCTTTTTGAGTTAATTAAGGATGCTTTTTTTGTTTCTAAATTAATCACCGACTCTTTAAAAAGTGTCCTTAGTGGAGCGTGCCAAATCTAATTAAGGACGTTTTTAAAACATGTCTCCAATATATTTGGGACGCTTTTAAAACATTTGGGACGCTTTAAAATATACAAAAACCGGAAATTAGTGGCGGAAATTTCCATCAGTAAAATCCATATATCCGTCAGTAAATAATATTAGTGACAGATTTATGACGGATTGGCGCTGTTCTAAAAAGCTTGTTACTAACCCTCAAATTTATTACTGACGGCCAAATCCGTCGCTAATATTAATCCATTTCTAAAAAAAAAGCCTCAAATCAAATTTTGTAATTTATAGATTTATTGATCAACAATTAATAAAACATTCATGGATACAATATTTAATTAAGTAAAACACTCCTCTCCCCGACAATAAATTACTGCTTCAGAAACAGTAAATCGAGATTACATTAAGCAGCTTCTTCGATTGATAAGACCTCTACCTTCTCTCTTCAATACTTCCAATTATCATTGAGCAAAGCTTGTGCATAGATCTGAAAATCAGATATCCATATATCAAAACAACTCCTACTTAGTTACTATATTAAGTCAATCATTATTTAAACATTAATTTATCACATAGATAGATTTGCTAAAGCTCAATGATCTGATAATTAAATATACAAACATCAAAACAACTCCTACTAAGTTACATGACATCAATCATTATTTATAGATTTATTTATCACCTGACTTGAATGTAAGACATGATTGTTTGCTGAAACTCTATCTCCATGAAGCCACAATGCTGCACAACAACTTATCCAACAGCCATTTACAATTTAGTAATATTACTATTACTCAAATAGCAGAAACTACGTAGCTCATATAACACGACTTGTATAACTTCTATTAGTTGGCTAAAACCTTTGTTGAAGCAGTAGTTGAAAAATGAACAGAATCTGTCATATTCAAGTAGACAAATTATTACCATCAAGGAATCTAAGAGAAAACTAAAAGAGTACCTCTCTGACTTTATCTTCAGTAATTCTTCCATCTGCATCTTTATCAACCCTGCATTCAAGAATTCATTTAAAATGTAAATATGTGATTGGAATTGAGGATTAAAAATAAATCCATGGTTAAATGAGTAATTACATGTCAAAGAAAGTTTTAAGTCGACAGTCGAAACTCTGATCAGCGATCTGATCAGAGAATTCCTTGTGCTGCGAAAAACAGAGTCAGTAAAGGAAATGTAGAAGACTAAAAATCCAAGGACTGGAGCCGACCAACAACATAGAATTAAGACGAGCACGCTGAGAGCCGACCAACTATTCCTAGAAAATTCGATAAAGATAAAAAGTTTACATCTGACAGAATGGGAGACAGCTATCATCTCTTGGACTTGATCCATCAAGGTCGATGTCAAAACCATCAGGTTAAGTTGTCCCTGGAGAGGGCTTCAAAGATTCTCCTCATAAAAAGAAGGCTATGAAGATTGCTAAAGTGCAGCAAAAACCAGAACAAAGACTCTCGTAGAGGAGAAGCAGATAGAGTCATACCTACTCTCAAATCAAAACACTTGTTTTCTGGCAAGAGGTCAACCAGCAAAAACTATTTGAGTGACAATCACCTGAGGTTGAGGTGATAACCACTAGATTGCCATCCAAGAGGCCACTTAACATTCTTATGCAATAGTGTGTTCTCTTGCTCATTACCATACCTATCAAAAAGAACATCAGATTAAGCATGCTATGAGAAAATGTATTCTGCACCAGAATAGAACTGAACTGCTGATATGTTACCATGGTTCTTCAGCAACAGCTTCAGGGTTGCTGAAAATCTGTGTTGCATTGTAACTGTTATTTGTAGGGATTGGACGACTTGTTGGCGTGTACGCATCGCACGTGACCTACAATATAAAGGAAGTCTCATTCTAAAAATAATTCAAGTGCATAATGCAAAGTTTCATACTGCATGCTCCTAAGTAATGGAAAAAGTTGATCATGTTTAGAGGTACACAAAAATGGAGGGATCAAGGTGTCTAAATTCATGTACAGAAAACCTTGTACTTTCCATAGAAATCTAATGACAATTTGATACTTACTTTATTAATGGATATAGATTTTTGAACAAGAAATCATTTTCCAGCGCCAGCATTATCGACTTTCCACGTAGAGCATTCAACTCAAATGACATCAACAAAGCTTGCTCATTACCAATAGTATGTAGTGTTTTTCTTCTTTTTCCACTAGATCAAGCTCATCATAGATGGATTTTAGCAATTAACAAGCTCATCAAAAAATTAACAACGAAAATGAAAACTGAACTATGTATAACCCCAAATCTGAATCAGATTTATCCTATTTTTTCCTTCAACACAACCTCAAACTGAGCAGGAGCCATTGCTCATAGCTTCAAGATTTCCAAAACCCTAACAATCCTCTCCAAAAATGCTAAATACTAATTTTTCCAGCTAACATCAGTTCTACAAAACTCTTTTCAGCAGCAAGTTTAGCACTACGCATTGTAATCTAAGTCCTTCGAAGTCAATTTAAGTAATTCATTTTTAAAGCATGATTCAATTAATAATTATATCACAAATTATCATGATGTTTAGCATCTCCATCAACTAACTTCCTTAAATCAGCATCTAATATGAAAAAAATCAGAATATGCTCTAAAATATACAGTATGGAAGGGTACGAACCATGCCATCTTCAACCTCATTCGGCACGGCGAAGCTCGAGAAATCCGAGATCTCTGCATCGCTTTGCAGACTTGATTTTTCCCAATTTCTGCGATATTAGATTCTAGTACAATTTATGGAGAATTATTGAAGATGGAAAATAGATAGGTCACAGTAGTACCGGAAAATCATTCCAACAAAACAAAATTTCATGAAATTTCTAGCAATTTCTCGGCGAAGGCAAGCAAAGAGGAATTCGAGTGGATTGCTTCTGAGAAAGACGGAGATTCTCCGGTGAGAGCGGCGGCAGGGGAGCCTCCATGAGAGGGGACGTTCTACGCGACAGGGGATCCGGTGCAGAAAATAGGAGAATCGAGTGGATTGTTAATCTGAGATTAGAGATGCGATTGTGTTTGTTTATTATTGCCTTTGTATTTAGAGACGTATCTATTGCGTCCTTAACTAAAATGATTAGAGACGCAATTATATTATACGTCCCTAATTTTGGGATGCAATTTTGTTGCGCCTCAAATTTAAACTCTCTTTTAAAACTTTACGACGCAACTGATTTCGTCTCTAATTTAGCGTCCTTATAATACATATTTGTTGCAGTGAATATTCAATTATCCATGCGTCCGGCTGAAAATAAATAAAGAAAGAAAAGGAAGTCAATTATAGATATATGTCTAAATTTCAATTATGTTCATATATTTATCTAATAAGATGTGGATGTAAAAATTATATATACATTCGACATGTGAAAAGTTTAATAGTAGTAACTAAAAAAAAAACTATGATAAAAAAAATGAATAGTTCAAAAAGCTCTATATTATCATAATTTTAAGAAACACTTGGTTCAAAAAGCTCCATATTATCATAATTCATTTGGTCTATTATATATTGTTGTGAAGGTTTATTGTTACGTTGAAATTTAAAATTGTCGGTTACGCCAATTCATTTTCGAAAATAATTATAAAGAATTAATAAAAATATTTCTTCATTTTTCTCAAATGTCGTAAATAAACAGATATGTGCTACACTGAATTAAGTGTGCCATTTTTCGATCCTAGTTATCTATCTTCTCATCTAATGATCGAGATTTAGTATTGTTAGTTAGTACTCTCTCTGTCCCAGATAATTCGTCTCACTTTGACCGGACACAGATTTTAAGAAATGTAATGAAAAGTGAGTTGAAAAAGTTAGTGGAATGTGAGTCCTACTTTTATATATTAGTTTTATAATAAAATGTGAGTAGGAATGAGTTAGTAGAATATGAGGTCCACTATCAAAAATGGTAAAATATGAAATACGACAAATTTTATAGGACGGATGAAAATAGAAAAATGAGACAAACTTTCGTGGACAGAGAGAGTTCAATACAATGTCCTCCTAACACAACCTATATGCATTACTCAATCTCTAAATAGAGAATACCACTATAACCAAATTTTAAAATATAAAAATTCAACTTATCAACAAATTACATTTCCAATTTGTGTCACCATCAAAACCGTCTCTCCACTATTAAAAACCCTCAAACACTGCAAAAAACTCAAAATCCCAAAAATTCCAAATGAGAGGAGCAAGAATCCCAAACAGCTCCTTATCATCACCATCACAAGACGGGTGCATCAGAGACCAAGAGAGGCTCCTTCCGATCGCGAACGTGAGCCGGATCATGAAGAAAACCCTCCCCGCAAACGCCAAGATCTCCAAGGAAGCCAAGGAGACCGTGCAGGAATGCGTGTCGGAGTTCATCAGCTTCGTGACGGGGGAGGCCTCGGATAAGTGCCAGAGGGAGAAGCGGAAGACTGTCAACGGCGATGATCTGCTGTGGGCCATGACTACCCTTGGATTCGACGACTATGTTGTGCCTCTTAAGGACTATCTTAGTAGTTATAGAGAGAGCGATGGGGAGACGAGGGAGAAGAGCGAGAAGAACGAAAGAGTCTTTCGTTCTTCTGCTTCTGTTTTGACTCCTTGTGAAGTTGATTTTGATGCTGAGAAGATCGCTTCAAACCCTAGTTTTTTGCAAGGTCTTGGGAGTGGTGGCGGTGTGTTGGTTGAATTTGGTGGTGGGAGAGCTAGGGCGGAGGGTGGTGGACTGGTGGTGTTGAGTGGTGAGAGATTAACTTTGAGATGAATTACTTGTTCTATAAATTACTACTCCATTATGTACTAAGTGAAGAATTCAATTAACATGTATGTTGATTAGTTTGATTTTCATATGTTTTGTCAAAGCATCGAAAAATTAATTAAATCAATTAATTAACGGCCATCACATTAAAAAAAAACACTATTTAGCTAGCACGAAATTCCGAACACCACTACGTGCTCAGAAATTTCGGAAATTTCCTAGCACCTTTCCAAGCACACAGACAAGTAGTCGGAGGGATGATTAGGTGTTTCAGTGCTTGGTAAACATAGTTTTCTTTTGTAGTGTCATTTGATGAGCGTAGTGATATAATTAGGGTGACAAAACATGAAATTTGTATTTATACAAAGGAAAATACATTTAGTGTTACTTCACATGCGTGTATTAATACTATGTATATATAGAAGGTAATTTACTTAGGTAGTGAATTAGAGACATAATAGGGCAGCAGCGAATGGATAGAAATAATTTCATCACGAAAAAGAAGATAAGTGAGAAATAGAGAAAGATCTGACAATTGTTAAACATTCACCGGATGAAATTTTTGTAGTGATTAGCTTGAAAAGCATTGGAAGAAAGTATATTTGTGAGATTGAAAGAGATAAAGGATTGAATGGACGTTGGAAGTAAAGGGTACGAAAGAGATAAAAAAAAAATTATGGGTATATGAATAAAGGTAGAATTGCTATCCCACGAATTTTGAGAGATACATATTGGCTCAGATGCTAAATCTGCCGAGCCTAGATGGACGATAGAGAAAAACACAAGCTTGTAAGGTAGTGTAACTATTAGGGCATCCGCAATGGGGCGGACGATGCGACGGACATCGTCCGTCCCATCGTCCACCACTGCAGCATCGCGGACGATGGGTTAACCATCGTCCGCGCCCGATAGATCGTCCGCGGACGATGCGTGGAGGATACCCATCGTCCGCCACTGTGGACGACGCGGACGATGGGCACGCGTTTCTATTTTTTTTTGAATTTTTTCAAAAAAAAATTCTTATTTAAACTCTACTATTCACTACCATTTCACACACTCCAATTTCACATCTCTTCAATTTCTCTTCAATTATTCTCTCTCATCGACTCAAAAATGAATCCCGACGACTACGATTTGAGTACATCGGATGGCTGCAGATGGGCCTTGACTCGAGCCTTGTTCGATGCCGTTAATGAAGCCAAGGCGGAATGCTTGGAACAAATGCAGCGGGAGCAGGCGGAGGCGGCGGCGGCGGAGGCGCGGGTCCCTCGCCCGATACGACGGCGGACGTTTGTCCCCCGCGAGCACGACGTAGCGCACGAACGTCTGTTCGCAGATTATTTTGCCGAGAATCCAAGGTGGGGCCCGAATGTTTTTCACCGCCGTTTTAGAATGAGCCGAGATCTTTTTCTCCGCATTGTACACACGTTGGAGGCCCGTGATGAGTACTTCCAGTATCGGGAAGACGGGATCGGCAGACCCGGACTTAAGCCGTTGCAGAAGTGCACGGTTGCGATCCGCCAGTTGGCCTACGGCACAACAGCGGATATGTTCGACGAGTACCTTCACGTCGGGGATACAATTGGCCGCGAATGTCTGAAGAATTTTTGTAAGTTAGTTGTGGAGGCTTTTGGTGACACATATTTGCGACGTCCGACTGCTGACGATTGCTAGAGCCTGATGCGGATGCACGAGACGGTGCACGGCTTCCCCGGGATGCTAGGGAGCATCGACTGTATGAACTGGTGGAAGAGCTGCCGACGGCTCCTCGGAGAGGCCAATTTACTAGTGGCTACAAGGGCGTCCCACCCGACGATGATCCTAGAAGCCGTTGCTGACCACCGCCTCTGGATCTCGGCATGCCTACTTTGGTGTAGCCGGGTCGAACAACGACATCAACGCCCTCAACTCGTCCACCCTATTCTCCGATCAGTGCGTGGGTCGCGGTCCGGCCATTCAGTTCACTGCCAACGGCCGCACACATCATATGGGGTACTACTTGGCCGATGGCATATACCCTAGGTGGCCTGTTTTTTTGAAGACGATCAGCCGCCCAATTGGTGAGAGGAGAGTCTTGTTTGCGGCAAAGCAGGAGTCCGCGCGGAAGGATGTGGAGCGGGCTTTTGGGGTGCTCCAATCGCGGTGGGCAATCGTGAAAGGTCCGGCGCGTTTCTGGTACAAGGAAGTCATCGCCGACGTCATGTATGCGTGCATCATCATGCATAACATGATAGTCGAACAAGAACGTGGCCATGTCACCAATTGGGTGGATGATGAAGCCGAATCTAGCTCCAGCACGGCGACCTCGCCGGTCACTCGAGGATTACCGACTGGCTTCGGTGCGGTTCTAGAGCGACAGGCCTCAATGCGCAACCAACAAGACCATACTCAGCTCATGACCGACATGATTGAAGAAGTTTGGAACCGCAACCGCCGCCGTTGAGAAATTGTAGTTTTTTTTTTCGTATTGTAATGTTTGAATTTTAATGAAATGAAGTTTTAGTTTTCCAAATTTTGAAGTATATAAATATTCAAATAATAGAAAAATGCGTAGGGCGTCGCTTAGGGCGGGCTATAGTCCGCCCCACTGTAGGTGGAATAGGAGGAGGATAAGATGCTGACATGGCGGTGCATAGGGCGTCACTTAGGGCGTCCCATTATGAATGCCCTTGTACCAAACATTTAAAAATATACAAATACATATCTATATCCGGGCATTACTAGGTTATCAAACATGCCCTTAATAACCTATCATACGGTGGATTTTTATAGTTGAACTATAATTGCTTCTATTTAACAATTCATTAATTAGTCAGATACAACCTTAAATTAAAAGTCAACTACAACAAGAAAGAAAAATTCTAGCCCGTAGCTCGAAATCATATAGATTTTCGCCAAATGTCACAATTTTGTATACTAGTCGTAGTAAAATACTTTTGATGCAATACAAAAGTTGGTTTTACTCACCTCATACTAATTAATATTGATGATTAAAAGTTATAGTACCAAAAATCGTTTTATATATGCTATGATTTTAAAAGAGAAAAAAAATGATACTATACGCTATGAAATTTGCTTTGAGTTAATTATAATAAATACTATATACGTATGAAATGTTGTCAATGGACTTATAGATACTATTTCTTGATTATAAGTACGAATAGTTATGCATAGGATCTGATATTGAAGAAACATCCAAGTGAAAGTGATTAATCACATCGAGACATTATATGCTCACTTGATCCTACTTGGAAAAGAATGAATCGATAAAAAGATTTAGAATTGATAATTAGACACTCATGTAAATTTGAAATTCAAAGTGATTCGTCCTATTATATACTGAATTATCAATTTATCGTTGAACAATGAACAATTGTTGTTACAACTAGGTGCAAAGACAAAACGTCGTCGTACCAAATTTTATATACTCAATTGTTGGAAATTAACTACATGATTAATGGATATTCAAAAATCCTATGGTCATTTTTGAGTCTCCATGTCAAATGAAGGATTCTCAATTTCAATGTTGTGGAAAAAGTAGGTAGGAAAATTGAATCTTCAATTTATCGCTAAGTTGAAAATATTTGTGTTATCATGTTGAAAACACTGATTTGGACAGTTTTGTGTGTAGTTATGTTTTTGAATTAGTCCATTGTTTATTGAGAAGATATCCTCTTTCTTTTAAGGTCCGAATTTGTGAAGATATCCTCCGTCCATTAAAACCATGGTGTTATTATTCGTTAGTCCACCAAAAAATATGATGTTTTTATTTTAGGACATAACTATTTATATTTTATTATCATTCACATTTAATATCTACAAAAATCCACTACTTTACTTATCCAACACCTATATTAATATCTTTGAAATACATCTCCCAATGATTTTAATATTGTTCTCAATTTAATTTTGGTGGTATTGTATCTAGTGCGACATTCGAAATATTCAACGATGATAACACCACCTATTATTTTTATCAACATACTTAACAAATCATCAATTTTGAACATGTATAACCAAATTAACACCATTTTATAAAATAGAAAATCAAATATTTTTTTGTGGAAACACTGAGAAAAATGTTAAAAAATTCATGATTTTTATAGTCAATTTTTAAATTTGCGAAACAAACCAGAATTTGATCAAAATTCATAATTTTTGTGATATTTCTTGAAGTGTGAATGAGTTTTTAGAATCTAGATTACGCATTTGACTATTTTTTTTATCATACCTACGGTTATAATTAATTAGAGAAAAAACTTTGATAACTTAACATCATCACTAATAATTAAGCATATATTTATGGTTAAATTAATCAGAGCTAGGTGATCTACCATCGTCAATTCGTCATAGTTAGACCGTGAAGCACGCGCCTACGTGCCGGCCAGTTACACTATTTTGCAAATTCATTTACAATTTGTGACTAAATTAACTTAATCTAGTGCACATTTCTTTTAGTTGGGGAAGAATGAGCACTGAAATTGAATTCGCGTTTTTGTTTCAAAAAGTGTTTATATAAATTTATAATTACATTGTATATTGGAATATATAGAATTAGGTTGGAAAAGTATTTAATCGAACTAATCACGAATTGAGCACAAATAATTTTCTTACTATATATTAAGATGATCACGAGTAAAGATTTTCTCTAAATATTTTAACTATGGAACTAAATTTTGATTTTCCAATGCATAAAAGGCCCAATAGCTAAAAGATACTCCCTCTGTTTCACAAAAAATGTCACACTCTATTCCACAAAAGATGTCACACTTATGGGACGGCACGAGATTTTAGAAGGTTTTATTTTGTGTGTTAAATGGAGAGAGAAAATATAATTTTTATATCCATATGAGAGACAACTTTTTCCATAAAGGGTAATGTGATATCTTTTGTAGGACAAACTAAAATGAAAAGTGTGACATCTTTTATAGGACGGAGAGAGTACAAATCTTTTGTCATTACGTGGTTGTGTTTTTGTGGCCTATCCTTATAATCTTGTCAATGTAACTAATTCATCCAAAATAAAAAAAAATACTAGGAATTTATAATGTTAAGAGTCAAATATATAAACCTATGATCTGACGCACACAAATAAAATGTAGTTCTATGTCAATTAGACGCCAATTATTATAGAAGTATAAAACCAAATAAATAAGCAAAAGATAACAAATATGCATACATCTAGGGATGCATTGTTAAACCAGAATCACCAGGTCAGCTCGGAACCGGAATGATAGTTCCGATTTTTGAACCGTCACAGGCTGAACCAGTATCGGTTTTACCAGACCAGTTTCAGTTCTAGAATTTCTGGAACTATAACGGACGGGTATTCGATGAATACCAGGATCACCATTCCTTATCCTTCACCAGGCCGGTTACGGTTCCAAATTTTTTGGAACCAAAACCGACGATTTTGATTGGTTCTTGAACCGGAAACATCCCGATATATATATACATAGAGCATGAACACGACAACAACCTTCAGCCCATCGTAAATTTACTATTTTTGCAAAATTGAGAGTATCGGCCAAAAAGAAAAAATCAAAAAGTAAACATCCAAATATGATCAAGCATGTGATGTTAACTGCCTCAGCCACCATATTCGGTTATCAAGAAAGCTAAAGATGAAAACTCAGAAAAGAAAAGAGTAGTTATCTATAGCTACAAAAGGAACAGCAACAAGCACAACAAAACAAAACCGAAGACTTTTGCTGCTCAATTATATGCAAAAGAATTGGAGTTTAGCATTACCATATTGTGTTGCAGTTGAGTACAATGAGGCTGCCTATATACACTGTCTAATCACGAGTTCGTGGGGAGGGCCTCTACTGAACTATGTGCTGCTCCTAATCTTATCACCATTATGGATGATCACCAAAAATGTACATGCCTGCAAAACACCAAAATCAACCCTTGTTATTCAAACATATGGTGAAGGACATTCGATTTACAGCTCTTAATATTATTTTTGATGTGTTATGAGCTCTCTCCTTCTCTCTCAATTCGTTATGCTGATTGACAAATACAGGATTTTATTTTCTTCGTATAGATAACCAGGCTAGTTTTTTCAGTGCATGTATCTTTGTTTTAAAAAAGCGAAACCAGAGAGAGAGAGAGAGAGTATAAAGCATACGTTACTCTTGTTTATCATGCTGATCGCTCCTCCTGGAGGGCTCGGAGCTAGAGTCCAAGCCTAAACACTTGAGAACTGCTCGTTTTGCTACGTCAAAATAGTTGCAAGGGTGGTTAGGATTTCTGAAGATTCTGAGAAACGAAGAATCCTTAGAAGAAGACTCCTCCCCATTTTGGACTTCTCTGGTAAATTCTGCAATGCTTGCTCTATCCCTTGTAGTCCTCTGAACTTCTGCCTGCCACATCCACGGTCCAAAAAATTATCACAACAGCAAAACAATATCATAAGATCGATTCATATTATATCTTCTTATCAATATAGCAGCAACATAACGTACACATATAACAGAACTGATGCCTTATAAGGTTGTTTATCTATTATCTATGG
This sequence comes from Salvia hispanica, assembly GCF_023119035.1. Classification (NCBI taxonomy): domain Eukaryota; kingdom Viridiplantae; phylum Streptophyta; class Magnoliopsida; order Lamiales; family Lamiaceae; genus Salvia; species Salvia hispanica. Next base: position 14,061,522 of record NC_062967.1, on the reverse strand, counting down.
TTTTGGGATTGAACTTGGGAAGAGTGTTCTTATTTTCAACTCATTCAAATGAAGACATGACGAAGAGGGAAGGTCTCGGAATCACTAATATTCCAATTCTGCAGGTTTCGAATCAACAATATCTATGTTAAACAGTTAAAGCAAACTCAAATATAGTTTCAATGAATCTGGATGATAAAATCCAAACAGACTAAGCCAAGAAGAAAGACCTCCACATGACAACCTCTAAATGAATTTACAAAATTACTTCACAAAAGATGATCCATGGCCGATTGGCCGTGGATTTTCACTTTACATCAATCTCACTATGGTGGCAAACGTCTTATTCTCGAAAAATAAGCATCTACGACACTTTCCACTTACATAGATACATCAGCTTCACCAACTGCAGAACAAGAAATACTGGCATGATCACATCAGCAATGTTTATGTAACAGAAACTTAAATTCTTTCTCATTACGACCGAATCCTAAAATTAAGTATAAGATCACCTAACGTCAGTATCAGAACACGGAAGACATAAACTCGCGACTTTTCTTCTCAATCTATGGGATTTTTTGGACTTGGAACACAAAGATGGGATATGATCTTTCCAGTTTCCACTCCCTGAAACCATAACTTTTGCCACAGCCCTCCATCCGAAACTTTGTACAAGTAGTCAAATGGATATCATATTTTATGAGACCTTTATAAATTCCTAAATGTCGATACATTGATTCGATTATACTAAACATTGAAGCTGCATTTCTAAGGTAAAGATAAGAGATTAACTAAGCCTAGAATAATATTGCCAACTAAACAAATGCTGAGGAAGAAATTTACTAAACAATCGCTAAATCAAAAGCAACTACTGTAAATGCCATCAATCATCAACTTAAAGGAAATTCAAATTAAGGCAAAATGACAACATTTTAGGTTTCATTTGCTTATGGGTTTCAATCACTTATCCAATTAATTCTGAATCGCAATTTGATCAGCCATTCATTTCATTCCAAGCCCTAAATCAAACCAGAGATTCAAACCAACTCAAAGAAAAAAACATCTCTGCAGTAATTCTCAATTCAACCAATTCTCAATTAAAGACTATAATCTTAACCGAATAAACAGCAGTTTAAGAAGATTAGGAATTCGATTAACCACCTTATCTCTCCTACGGGATGAACTGGGATTATTGAGATGAGGCGGCGGTACGGCGGCGGCGGCAGTGGACGGCGAAGCGGTTGGGGAACTGGAAGGTTCAAAAGTAAATGCGCTGAAGCCAAAGAAGAGGAGAATGATGAGAAGAAACATGACTACAAGTTGGATCCAAATCAGCCACGCAACTTTGTAGCCTTCTATGATAAATTCTTCCCCCAAATCCGACATTTCTTGCTTGTCAAATCAATACTGGTATCTTTTTATGCAATTAGGCATACAGTCAACTTGATTGAGGGGGAAACAGAAATAGGAGAGATAAAGGTAGAGAGAGGGGAAGGGCACAGAAGCGGTGAGGTGAAGAAGAAAGTTGAGAGAAGATTTGCAGCAGAGCAGTTCGCTTAATCGGTGAAAAAATATTTGTATTTTTCAAATGTAAAATTAATTGATTAAATCAGAAAATTCCATAATTTGAAACCTAATTAATTATTCAATTAAAATGCCTATATCGTTTGGCGTACAAAGCTCACAACGTTGTCTCGTATGCCACTCTAACCTCCGTTGTCATGTCGTTCAATTCTTCCGATGAGGACGTCGTGCTTTCACCCACTGGCAACTTGTTAAGGACGTCTTCCCTCAACAAGAAAAGAGAGCACAAGAAACATAATCCGTTGATTAATCTAGCGCCCAAGTGCTTGGATCGGCGGTGATCTCCGAAAATATAGCTGGGCGCGAGATTCGATCTCGACGGCAAATAGTTGATTAGGGTTCACAATGCACAGCAAGCGGGCGAAAATATAATATAGATTTCATTAATTGATTGATAAAATGATATAATCTTTCCTATTTATAATAATAGAATACTACTACTGTAACTTATTGAATAAGATACAAATATCTAAATATAAATTAGAAAGATATGGTGAATCGAATAGACAACTAAAATAATTGGGATTTCCTATGATATAGGATCGTATCACGACTCCCCGCTTGTGTTGTATTGGCCAAAGAGGTGTTCTTCGTTTCTTTGCTCCACCCTAACCTCCATTACCCGACCCTTTTTTTACAGTTGCGCACTTTTCCTCGTTGATACGTGCCTTTCTATACTAGTAGATGTTTCACACTTTTCTTTAGAATATTAGCTTCACTTCATCTATTCATCTATTTCAACCCGAGGTCAAAAATATTATTTTTCTTTCCAAAGTTCAGAATAAAAAGCATCCTAAAATAAGTGTAACAATAACATTCATTACAACTTTATTAATATTGATTATTCTATAATTAGGATACATTTTATATTTAATCTTCCTCCCCATTCACATTCTACTAATTTTCTCAAGAAACAGAACACCTAAATTCCTCTGAAACCACATTAATTGGCGGATCCTCTCATTGAATTTGATGGGGGATCCTCCACCACCTCCGCCACCTCCGCCGGTGACCCTGGCCCAGGCCGCCCACTCCCGGAAGAAACACATGCACAAGCCCAAAGTGATCCGCGCCGTCCGCAACGTCTTCCGGTCGCTCCCCATCATAACTCCCGTCGTCAAGATCCCGGGCGCCCGCCTCTCCGTCGACGTGGGCAAGCACGGGGCCGGGGCCCACGTGACGGGGACGCTCTTCGGGTACCGGAAAGGGCACGTGACCCTTGCCGTGCAGGCCAACCCGAGCACGGTGCCGATGCTCGTGGTCGAGCTGGCCATGCAGACCCAGGCCCTGCACAAGGAGCTGAGCCACGGGATGCTGCGGATCGCGCTCGAGTGCGACAAGAGGGGGAAGGAGAAGAGGATCAATCTGCTCGACGAGCCGCGGTGGACCATGTACGCTAATGGGGTCAACAACGGGTATATCGTCTTGAACCTTTTTTTCTTTAGCGTGAAATTTGATCAAATTTTGGTCAATCTGATCAATTTGAAAATAAAATATTAAATTATGAACATTTTACTTTTTCAAAACTTTACAGGAGTCAGAATTTGATAAAATTTTGTGATTTAAATGACTATTATCCCATGCAGTGCTGGCGTGAGAAGGGAGGCAACCGAGGAGGATTTACATGTGATGGAGTTGCTAAAGGGGATGTCGATGGGGGCAGGGGTGCTACCGCCGCGGACGGAGGCAGAAGGCGGCGACGGGGAGATGTCGTTCATGCGGTGGCAATTTGATAGAGTGGTGGGGTCCAAAGATTTCGAGACACTATACATATTGAGTCCCGATGGTGTCGGAGATAACGAACTCGACTTGAGTATTTTCTTCATTAGATCATGAATTAATTATATGTTTTGCTTCACATTGGAGCAAAATATATTACTATAGCATTTTTTGTACTTTTATTTCCTTAATTTAGGTTTATAATGATAAGAATTTTGTTCTTCATCATTTTTAGGCAATGAAGAGATGAATTGTTTTGCTAGTATAATCTTTTTTGCCGGATGTATAGATAATTTCTTATGGTCTTTCACAATAAAGCTTTAATTCAACATATTTTCACTTGATCATGAGGTGTGTCATTCAAGTTAACTATTTTTTTTTATTAATTATTTTAACTCCTATTTTAATTATTAGGGTTTGCTTGTGTGTCGATTTTTACTTTTGAGAGATGGGACACTGTACAGGTGTTGTGTTGTGTTGCTCCGTTGCATGAATTGTTATCGTATTATATCGTCATCGTATTGTGTCCTCACGAATTATTTCATATATGTACAATTATGTTTTTCCTATTGTATCAATCCTATAAATATCCAAGGCACACAAATTATGACAACTTATTTGAGTTGTCCTAAACCAATTAATTAAAGTCATGAATTAAACAATCATGACAACTTATTTGATACTAACAACTTATTGTATCAATCCTTTAAATTATGACACTCTAATAATGTGGCAGTTGGGTTGGGCCTCTGCCCATGTTCCTAACCCCACATTCCGTTCTTTTATGTATTTTGCGTGTGTATTTATGTATGGAGTTTTTAAAACATACCTAATTAATTTAATAAAAAATTTACCTATAAAATATTAGTGTTCTTATGAGAGAGTGGAACATCCGAATCGATTGAATATAAAGGGAAACGAGCCTATAGTTTGATATACGGAATCCTGAGCTTTATTGCAAAATTTCATACATATACATATTTTTGTTATTTGCATAGTTCATTTAAATAAAACTATTATACCAGTCTGTTGCATCTGCCATATACCAACCCTTTTCTTCTAAGCAACAAAAGCATGATTAGAATTTCGGATCTCATAGAATTTTTTTTTTTTTCTATTTACTTGTTAACTTAATTATACTCCTACTATAATAATTAATATTATTATTACATCTGTAAATTGCTTTATAAATTAGATACATTTCATAAACTGATATTTGGTCATGTATGTACATTGTACAGCTATTTTTTTCAAGAAAAATGTTTATATAAATACCATGTTCTCTAATAGAGAAATAAACCCTTTCAACAACAATTTTTTTCCAAGAAACCATCTCTCTGTCTCTCTCATCAGAAAGTGGAAATGGTTAAGATTGTGGAAAACATGAAGAAAGGTTTATTTAATCTTGTTGACATAGTATCTTGTGGAAGCAAAGGAGGTAACAACATTTTCCTTTTAAATATTCGTTGTCAAATTCTTTTCTATAATTTCATTATCTTTTTTCAGCTAAAGAAAAACATGGAGAGGAGCCAAAGCTTAACGTTGAGGTATCAATTCTTCTTTAACATCCTAACTTATTGTTTAGATACATGAAATTCACATTACATCTTTCTAGAAATTTCTTTGATTAAATTTTATTTCCAAAGATTTAACAATAGAGTAATAGTTGTTGCTATGATCTTTTTATTCTTAGACAAAATTACAAGTGACAACAGCAAGAGATCCAGCAGAATCAGATAAACCTGGTGGTCCTTCTACTGAATCAACTTAGAAGTTGATTATTTTGAAAGAACAAAAAAAGTTGCCCCATTCACCACTTCCTCAATTTGTTGTTATTTCTCTTTAATGTTTATGAGTCATTTTAAATATCTGTATCATGTAAGATTTCGAGATTTGCAATGTATTGATTGTCATCATTTCAATTTTAGATGATTTCCTATATATTTGAAGCATTTAACTCATAGAATTATAGTAGTAGTAAGTTAAATGCTTCGCATTGCCTCGCTTATAGTTGTTTGATTTTGTAAATGAATTTTAAAATAGCTTCCTTACTTTCATGATAATTGAGTACATTTCTTGGGCATTGAATTATGATAGCGATTTTTAGCGATCTTATAAAAAGAATAAAATAGATAAATGAATAAAGAGAGAAAGTGAAAAATACTTATCAAAAATTTAATTTTTGGCAGAAAAAAATAACTCAATTTAAAGGAATGTGACTTAATTAATGCAGAACTGAGAAGTGATAAACAAATCAAGATTCAAGGGCAATTAAATCTAGAAAAAATTGAATTGATGTTTATGGAAAATTCCATGAGCTCACAATTGCTACTTCAATGCATCGTAGTTTCCTTGTTAAACTGGGCCACGCGAATTGGTCTGGGCCTACGTAAGTAATAAGTCGGTGGGCCCAATAATATCTATTATTGGCTTATTGCTATTTCATTTATTATCAGTGAAGAGATTATACACATTAGTAGTATTTCTTATTGTAATTTGGATCGGAGTAAAAATTGGAATCTATTTAACCCACATTTTATTAATTGATGATTTTCATTTTATAGTTCTAACGTTTAATCATATTTTTACATATTTCGATTGATGTCTCATGATGAATATTGATTATTTTATTTAGGTGAAGATCGAAATAATCAAAATTAATATTCAGTTATTCCGATTCAGTTTAAACTAGTTTGGTTAGGTTCGGCTTCAATTTTGATTAATTCGCTTCGAATTTCGTTTAACTAAAACTAACTGAATAATTGAATTATCACCCAAAAGCGTGCCAATTGAATTATTGGAAAGAGTGTTTTAATTTTAAAGCACGATCAATTACCGTGTGGACGATGATATATACACTAAATAAAACGTGTGGGAAATAAGAATAATAAATAATATAATTAATTATTATTATTTACTAGTATTTATTACTCCATCCGTCCCAGATAATTCGACCCAGTATTCTATTTCGGACCGTCCCACATAATTTGTTTCATTTTACTTTTACCATTTTTGGTAGTGGACCTCATATTCCACTAACTCATTCCTACTCACATTTTATTATAAAACTAATACTTTAAAAGTAGGACCCACATTCCTCCAACTTTTTCAACTCACTTTCCATTAGATTTCTTAAAACCCGTGCCGGGTCAAAGTGTCTCAAATTATCTGAGACGGAGGAGTACTATATCTATACATATATAAAAGGCGAGTTTTGGCCTTTTCTTGAAATATTTATATGTTTTGTCCTTATTCTGAAATATGTATAAGTTATGGACCAATTTGAATATTTTAAGTAACTCATGAATATTTATTTAGATATTTTAACGAGCATTTGACTAATTCTTAAAGCACTACAATGACTCATTGGTGGTTACAAATATTTAAATAGAATAATGAGCATTTAACAAATTTTGTAACCTATATTGTCTTGATTTTAAAATTATGATGTTTTAATTCCATGATCTCTCATTTACTAATTTTGTACCTATAAAAGGCATAGAATTGTGGATGAAATACAATATACACACTAACAAAACATTCTTCATTCTCTCTCAAGCTCTCAACATTTTATTACACATTTTAGGAACATTGTTTTGCTCGATTTTGGAGCCCTGTCAAGTTTATAGGTGCCTAGCAGGTTTGAGATGTTATATACGTTAGGAGGAAGTCGTTTTCATCTCTGGAGAAAATATGTCAATCCGAGAGCACTAACCGTGATGTAATTTGTCTTGCGGAAAGATGGTTTTTCTTGACTAATTTTCATTGTAATTTCCATTTCATTTATTGTTGTTTTTTTCCTTTGATTACAAAAGTTAGAGTACCGCGTGTATATGGTTCCAGAATTTTATCCCAATATTTCTTACAGTTCTTAGAGAGAGAAGAATTGTAACATCCTTAACTCAAACATACATAGTATTTATCTTCATCTTTACACAATTTATTATTTTTAGTAGAGAAATATGAAGGATTGTTTTAAACATATTTTTCAAAAATGTCAACACTTAATGTAGTCTCTTTATCATTGTCCAAATAATTGTGTTTGTCTCAATTCAAATTTAAATATGTTTAAGTTAATGTCTTAGGTGTAAAATGAATTGAGGAGTATATATTTATTGAATTTTTATTACATAGTAGTATATTTTTCTATTTTAAATCGTATATAATTATATTGTTTCTTATTTTAATTAATCGATTAACAATTTAAAATTGTATGACAAAAAAATATTCCGTCGTGCATCGCACGTGGGTTAAGACTAGTTATTATAAAGGACAACCATATATGCTCATTCATGTGCACCAACACAGGATCCATACAACTTGCAATTTTGAGATACGCTTCAACAATTATTTTATTTGTTACCACATCCTACCGGTATCAAAACTATTGGTGTTGGATGGTGAATTTTAATTCAAAATTATTAAAGCAATACAGAGAAAAAAGTGATTTAGATATTTATTAATGGAGGAAAAGATCTAATCTGTTAAAGAGAGAAAGAAATTACAAAAAATGGATAGTAAATAAACTATATATAGGAAAATATCCTGTTTAAATATTCAGATACTAAACTACTTCATTTTGAGTCCGATATTAACAATAAGGGTAGTGATTTAGAGACATAATGTCTCTATGACATAATACCCCTATGGCTTTTTTCCATAAATATGATATAGATTTTGACTAATATATCCTTAATAGTGTAATTATGGATAATTCTAATTTTAGGGGATTTTAATGTGAAGAATTTCAGTTAATATGGTACATTAATGTGATGTCTGATTAACATAACCACACACATTTTCATTTTTTTTTTCTTTATATATCTGTATTTTCTTGAGAGTATATATTCTACAAAATTACAAATTTTCTACTTATTTAAAATTGTAATAATTAAAAAATCAAATTTTAAAAATAAAAAATAAAATCAAAATTATGAAATTCTTATAATTAAAAATGTGAACTGAATCATTATGAATATACTATTATTTCTCAAATTTTAATTTATTGCATGAAGAATTAAGCTAAGACTCTAGTACTATATTTTATAAAAAAGAGTAAATATTAAATATGAAGCTTTGAAATATTAAATAAATGAGTTTAAAATGTGATAATTTTTTTGATAGAGGTTTGTAAAGTTTCAAAATTAAGAATTTATATAATTTAATACTATTTTAAAAAGTAAAGAATTAATTATAAAATTATTAAAATTTTGAACTCAAAACTTTAAATTCAATTAGTATGAATAAATCATATCGTATCAATTTTTTTAAATTATTGCATGATAGCAAAATGAGCCAAGAAGTTTATTTATAAATAAAAGAAAAATATTAGTAATTATATATCTTTAAGATATTGAATAACAAGTTAAGAACTAAGATCATGTGATTATATTTTGATCGAGATCCAATTATAACGTTCCCAAAAATTAGACATTTACAGAAATTAAAATTTGGGAAAAGTACATAAAAAAACTCAAAATTATGAATTCTTAAAATCAAAACTGTAACCTCATTTAGAATTAATATATCTTATATCAAATATAAATGTGTTACATGTTATATTGAATTGAACTAAGGGCTCTAATATTTTACAACAAAAAAAATATAAAGTATAACGGTATATTTTTAAATAAACATATAGTACTGTATTAATTTTAAGCATTCGAAATTTTAACATTTTTGAATATATGTTTAATTATTTTGTCATTATTAACGAAAATTGTTGACATTTTTTCTTATCTTTTTGATTCATTTGTTTTTAAAGCACATGTAAAAAAATGATATGGATCAATTAATTTAAAGCTGTGGGTCCCAGCTAAATCCATATATATTTCCGTTAATGAAGCACTCTTATGGAATAGATCTTAACTAATACTCCTTGATTAGATAATTATATATGTAGGGGCAATAAGGTATATTGATAAACTATAATTTTAATCAAAAATAAAATTAAATACAAAATTACTAATTACACCCTATTATGGCAATGTCATTATGTCTCCAAAACATTTCTCTAACAATAATTGCAACTACTTGACGGATACCTGTGGTGAAAATGATATGATGTCTATATTACCATATAATGTACTCTCTCGAGCCTCAAGTGAAACACTCTTTTTAGGGCTTGAGATTTTTGGAATTGCTATTTGGTATTTAAATAAAAGAGAGAATAAAATAAGAGAGAATGGGAAAAAACTCCATAATAAAATAATAAAATATTAATTGTCGTAAAAATATGAATCAATTTAATTGTGACAATCTAAAAAGGATACAAATTATTTGAGATATATGAGACGAAGGGAGTATACCATAATGTCTACATTACCCATTAATATAAATATTGAATGGTAGCTGTGAAATAATTAAATTTAGTATCTAAATAATTGAAATATTGAATGGTAGTTGAGAAATAAAAAATAATGGAATTGATAATAATATTGACAGCTAAATGCTTTAAAAGTGACAACCCTATTGTTTTCACAAATCTCATTCGAATCTTGACTATAATTGTTTTATCGTGCACGAATAACATGGACAATATTTATTAGAAAAAGGATATTAATTATATATTGTTAAATTATGAACAATAGTACTGACCCCATACAATCTGGTCTTTCATTGCTTCAATTATTTAATACTATATTGTAGTACTAAATTAGTAGTATATTTATTTAATCGTAGCAAACGAATATCTTTCGTTGAACCATACACGATCGTGAAATAAAAGTTTGACCCCAATACTTATTGTGTCGTGCATGATTACCAAAGTCTAAAAAATACTAATTCCTCCGTCCCTAAAAGTTTATCCCATTTTTTCATTTCTGTCCGTGCACAAAATTTATCATATTTTACTGTTTACCATTTCTTTTAATAAATCTCATATTCCACTAACTCATTCAGGGACGGATCCATATGGGCATCACAAGGGACAATTGCCCTAGCTGAAAAAATTTATTTATTCTATTTTGATTATTAGTTTTTAATTTTTTTTTGAAATATCTCTATATATGCCCCTTCTCTACCTCTTAAAATATCTTTATATATATTTTTGCCCCATATGTATGGAATTCCTGGCTCCGTCCATGAACTCATTGCTACTCACATTTTATTTTAAAACTAATATATAAAAGTAGGAGTCATATTCCACTAACTTTTTCAAACTCACTTTTTTATTACATTTCTTAAATCCGTGTCGAATCAAAGTGAGGCATGATTCGGGGGGACAGAGGGAGTACTAGTTTCCATAATAATATGGGATATTTACGTCAAATATCACGAAATATTCCAAAAATTTATTGTTTTCTTATAAATTTTAAAGTTTAAACTTTATTGTATACTTGTAGACTATCACAAACTAGTTGTTAAATTTTTCCACCGGTCAATATAATATCCCTAATAATATTGTTTGATTATCAAATTATACTGATTTTTAACGCAAAAAGGCACTTATGTCAATAAAGATCCACAAGCTTTTTTTAGTACGTATTCAATTTGTTTTATGATTCAGAGGTTAAATTAGTAGAGATAATTAAATTCATTCTAATAAAGAATGGAGAAAGTTTACTTAAATGCTTTCAGAGGTGCTATGTAAACATGATCATATTGACACCGACAACATGAATCTTTTGAAAGTGATAGAAAGTTCGTTGTGTCGTCTATAGTTATAATTTTTTTTTTCTTGAAAATCAATATACATTAAATCATTAATTCAACAGACTCGATATTAATTTGGTATATTTATATATTGGGTGTTAATTGTATTGTATACGTTGTGCAATGAATCACAAAATTTGACCAAAATTATAAGTTGTTGTGCAACTTCTCATTAGTAGTCTGTTAATCCATTCGTTCAAAGATATATATGTCCCTTTTTGCTTCCATCCTTTCACTATTACATTGTATTCACATTTTAGTAGTATAAATTACTCAATTTGTTTAAAAAAATATTCTCATTTGTAAATTACATAAATATTAATAAAAAATTGATAAAGTAAAAAAGAGAAGAAAAAAAAATGATTAAATTTGAGAAAGATGGGAAAAGAAAAAAAAGTGAATAAAAATAAGAGAAAGTTTACATTTTTAAAATATAGTACTCCTAACTATTTTTCATTGACACCCTAAGATGGCAAAATAAAACTCCATCTATTAACAAATAAAGCAAAACATTATGCGAATGTGAAAGCAATCAATATGCGATGGAAACATACGCGAGTGCAATATAATTTACTAATAAAAAGTATTTAAAAACGATGGAATTAAACAATTTAGTTCAAAGAAGTTCTTCAAAAGTCGTTTAAACTACTCCTTAATAAATGGACGTCATAAAAGTAATTCCCCTCCAAATTATACTTTAGAATGTACACATTACCCACGTAGAAACTTGTAATGTCAAAATAGTTTAAAACTAATTTGATTGACAAGATCAATCCTACAAAGAAATTGATTTTGTCAGAGATATTTGTCTTGGAAATACTAGAGAAATTTTTTATTATGGCATGACGTTTTGACCCAATTTCAAACTTGAGAGTTGGGTGAATCAATGATAAGATCTTAGACTTTTTTTTGTCACGTGCTATATTTATATAATTTCACCTAAAAATGGGGTTTAAGAGGTATAAAAACTGTAAAAAATCCAACTGATGGATAAAAATAATCAACATATTAAATGAATTTGTTAAAAATAATATAAAATTATATCTTAATTCCACCACGTCCCACGTATATGTTGTAGAGTGACAATAGAAAAAAGAGAAAAAGTAAAGAAAAGAAAACTTTGTATTGATCTCATGGTTCACAAGGCTATAATAGCAATATTTAATTTTTAACAATATCTACTATTTATAAAGAAATAAACTCCAAGACGTGTTGCTAGATTTTGTTGCATATATAATGCCATCTTCTTCACCTCAGAAATCACCGAATTAATTCATTAGTCTCTCTCTCCTTTCTCTCATAGTGTAAGAAAAGGAAAATGGCTAGCATTTTTGAAAGCATGAAGAAAGGCTTTGGTTATCTTGTTGACATTGTATCTGGTGGAAGCAAAAGCGGTAACAATATTTTCCTTTCATTTTACTTTAAATAAGTCTCTATATGCATCCATAAAAAGATATTCTTTCATTAAATATACTAGTATATAACAAAAATAACAATAAATTAATTGTCTTTTATTAAGCTGCTCTCATTCTCATTTTTCTTTTTTTCGATTTATTGGTTTTTCAGCAACGGAAAATAATGGAGAAAAGCCAGAGCTCAAAGTTGAGGTGTGATTCTTTTTCCTAATTCGGTTTATTATATTGTTTGATTTATGAGATTATAGTAGTATTTTTTATGCCAAAAATCAATTGAATTAACCAATAAAGATTCGCAAGATTTATAAGATCACTTATTCCATTTATTTTGTGATTTACAGGTTAAATTAGCAGAGACAACCGCCCGAGAAACCACCGATGATAGACCCCCTCCTCCTAGCGTTGAATCAACTTAGAAAATTAAATAAATAAATAAACACATTATCCTATCAATAATGTTTTCGTTGTACTTTTATATAATTATATTTATCTCGCCTTTTTTTATGTCATTTATTTTAGGGGTGTTTAATATGTAATAATTGCCGGATTAGGCATTTGTTATAAGTGTGTAATAAAAATGTTTGAGCTTTGAAGAAAGAGAATGTTGTTTTCGGCGTAATGAATGCGTTGATATTTAAGATCTAGAGTTATTAAATGTTTGAACATGATATAACATTACTATTGTTTTTCTAGTTAGAATTGGAGGTGCATTTTTGTACGAAATGGTGGATATATTAACGAGGAATCACATCATAATGATGCTATACGATTATGATAATCGTACAATATATATAGAATGAAAAAGTATAGGTATTTTAAAAATTAAGAGATCCATAATGCACGCGAGAATATTGTGAATGTAGTTTTATAAATTTTAATGAATGATATAGTATTAATTTTGAGTACTATCTTTGTCCACCATTGATAATTTTGATTGTAAATGATATGCGTTTTAATTTAAAATTTATAAAGTATGATATATAAAGAGAATGAAACTAACAACAACAATCTTTAAAAAAAAGTAGAAGATGAAACTTACAACAATAATACCCCTGATAATATTGTTTGATTATCAGAATATACTGTTTTGTCACGCAAAAAGGCACTTATATCAATAAAGATCTGCAAGACTTTTTTAGTACGTATTCAATTTGTTTTGTGATTCAGAGGTTAAATTAGGATAGGTAATTAAATTCGGGAAATTGATTCCCAATATCATGAACTTTGTACAAATTTTGGTTTTTCCTATGAATTTTCAAATTAATATCATAAATCATAAATTTTCAGATTAGTTTGGTATTTTTCCAATAATCCAAGAATGTTTAAGGAAATTCCCTAAAATGTGTTCCTAGTGTTTGTGAAAGAGAGAAACAAGGTTTTGTGTTTTAATTTTTGTATCGTAGCGTCACAGATGTGTGTTTCTAATTGAATTCTCTGTGTTTTTATTAAATTTATTTTGTTTTCTTTAATTTTAGAGTTTTATTTTGTCAAATAAAAGTAGTATTGTGTTTAATATTCCAAATAGATATGCCAACATGACATGCCACTTATAAGAATTCTGCTAAATATGACTCAAAATGCTATATAAATTAGTCGGATTTTACTCTTGATCCGCCGTGGGAAATACCAAACCAATCTGAAAGTTCATGATTTATGGTACTAATTTTAAAATTTATGGGAAAAATCAAAATTTGGGCAAAGTTCACGAAATTAGGGACCAATTTTCCAATAAATTCATATACTAATAAAGAATGGAGAAAGTTTACGTAAATGTTGGAAATTGGAGATTCAGCGGGTTGCTATGTAAGCATGATCATATTGACACCGACAATATGAATATTTTGATGGTGATATAAAGTTCGTTGTGTCGTCTATAGTTATAACTTTTTTTTCTTCAAAATCGATATACATTAATTAAACAGAGATATTAATTTGATATATGTATATATTGGGTGTTAATTGTAGTATACGTTGTGCAATGAATCACAAAATTTGACCAAAATTATAAGTTGTGCAACTTCTCATTTTCATTATAACCTCTCACTCCATTCGTCCAAAGATATATGTAACTTTTTTTTCTTCCATCCTTTCACTATTACATCTACTAAATTATTTATTCCTCTTTTACTATAAAATTATTTATTTTTTCATAAAAAATAGTATCATTTGTGACCGACATAAATTTTAATGAGAAATTGGTAAAGTACGAGAAAAAAAATTTCATTTTTGAAATAAGACTATTTTTCATGGACTCCCTAAAAAAGAAAAAATTAAATGAGATTATTTTTCATGGACGGATGGAGTGGTATAAAAGGCAAGATACACGCTACATTAACTTTTTGCATTTACATTTCTTCATCTTTCTTAATAAATCTTATTAAATCAAAATGAGACATATATTGCCGACTGAATGGAGTATATATATATTATGTGGATCTGCGTGCAATATAATGTACTCCCTCCGTTCCACAGTAATAGAGGCGTTTCGTTTTGAGCTCTCGTTTTAAAAAAATGATAATAAATAGTTAAAGTAGAGAGATAGTAAAGTAAGAAAGAGAATAATGTAGTGAAGAATCTAATCTACAATATTCTCTCTCTTACTTTACTCTTTTTCCACTTTAACTATTTAATATTATTTTTTCAAAATAAGTGCTCAAAACGAAACGCTTGTGTTACTGTGGAACGGAGGGAGTAGTATACTACTATTTACTACTACTATTATGTATCGACATAATTCATTAGCAAATTTGCACAAAGATTATCATAATTCAACATCTAGGTACCTTAAGTTTCAACTTGTCAAAATAGTCCCTAAGTAAATAAAGCAAGACATTATGCGAATGTGAAAGCAATGATCAATATGCAATGGAAACATACGTGAGGGCAATAAATTGACTAATAAAAAGTGTTTGCAAAAGAAGAAATTAAACAATTTAGTTCAAAGAAGTTTCTTCAAAAGTCGTTTAAACTACTCCTAAATAAATAGACGTCATAAAAGCGATTCCCCTCCAAATTATATATACTTTATAATGTACACATTTTACACGTAGTAGAAACTTGTAATGTCAAAATAGTTTAAAAAATAAGGTCAATCCTACAAAGAAATTGATTATTATAGGCTAGTTTTGTCAATCTTGGAAATACTAGAGAAATTATTTATTCTGGCATGACGTTTTGACCCAATTTCAAACTTGAGAGTTGGGTACTCAACGAGGACGGTGAATTAATGAGGAGTAATTAAGATTTTAGATTTTTTTTGTCACGTGCTATATATAATTTCACCTAAAAAAGGGATTAAGAGAGTACTGAAATATGTAAAAAAAATTCCAACTAGTGGATAAAAATAATCAACAAATTAAACGAATAAGTAAAAAAATAATTTAAAATTATAGTATCTTTAATATTCCACCAAGTCCCACGTACTATGTTGTAGCGTGACAATATTAGAAAAAATGGAAAAAGTAAAGAAAAGAAAACCTTGCATTGATCTCATGGTTCACGAGACTATAATAGCAATAATTTAACAATATCTATTATTAATAAAGAAATAAATTCCAAGACGTGTTGCTAGATTTTGTTGCATATATAATACCATCTTCTTCACCTCAGAAATCACAGAATTCATTCATTAGTCTCTCTTTTTCTTCTCTCTCTTTCATAGTATTAGAAAAGGAAAAAATGGCTAGCATTATTGAAAACATGAAGAGAGGCTTTGGTTATCTTGTTGACACTGTATCTGGTGGAAGCAAAAGCGGTAACAATATTTTCCTTTCATTTTACTTTGAATAAATCTATGCCGACATATAAAAAATACTAGTATTTCATTAAGTATATAACAAAAATAACAATAAATTAATTGCCTTTTATTATGTTTAAATTCTCTCATTCTCAATTTTTTCTGTCTTCAATTTATTGGTTTTCAGAGAATAATGGTGAAAAGCCACAGCTCAAAGTTGAGGTGCGATTCTTTTTCCTAATACGATCAATTATGTTTGGACCAATTAGTATAAAATTTTTTTAAGGGTGTCATTTTATTATATTGGTTCATTTCATTTATCAGATTATATTATTTTTTACGCCAAAAATCAATTGAATTAACCAATAAAGATTCGCAAGATTTATAAGATCACTTATTCCATTTATTTTCTGATTTACAGGTTAAATTAGCTCAGACGACTGCCCGAGTGGAAACCGATGATAAACCCCCTCCTCCTGACGTAGAATCAACTTAGAAAATTAAATAAATAAATACTTTATCCTATAATAATGTTTTGGTTTTACTTTAATATATTTATATTTATGTTGCCTTATTTTTATTTCATTTATTTTAGGTGTGTTTAATATGTAATAATTGCCGGATTAGGCATTTGTTATAAGTGTGTAATGAAATGTTTGAGCTTTAAAATTTTCGTAAGTGTGTAATGAAAATGTTTGAGCTTTGAAGGAAGAGAATGTTGCTTTCGGCGTAATGAATGCGTTGATATTTAAGATATAGAGTTATAAATGTTTGAACATGATATACCATTATTATTGTTTTTCTAGTTAGAATTGGAGGTGCATTTTTGTACGAAACGGTGAATATATTAACGAGGAATCAGAATCACATTATAGTGATGCAATACGATTATGATGATCATTCAATATATATAGAATGAGAATGTGTAAGTATTTTAAAAATTAAGAGATCCATGTATAATGCACGCGGGACTATTGTGAATTTAGTTTTATATAATATTAATAAATGATAGTATTAATTTTGAGTACTGTCTTTGTCATCATTGATAATTTTAACCGTAAATGACATGGATTTTAATTTAAAATTTATAAAACATGATATACCCGTGTAAAGAGAATGAAACTGACAACAACAATCTTGTACAAAGTAAAAAAAGACTAATTTTATATCCACAATATCCCTTCTTTTAATAGTACTATTAATTTTGTATTAAAATCTGTGTCCAGCGACAAAAGTAATTTCTTTACTTGAGGCAAAATTAGCATCTAAATTGAAAATATTTTGAGCTACATTGCTAGTAGCGCAACCAGCTCTCCTACTTTCCAATGTTTTTGGATGTCTATATAAGTCAAGACGATGCTAATTAGTTTGCAAATTCATATATTCATCATCAAATTTGCACAAAGAATCTCATAATCAGAATTTGGTCTCCATCAAGATCAAGGTACCATGAATTTCAACTTGTCACAATAATCCTTATAATGACCAAAATATGTAAACCTCTATTAACAAATAAAGCAAAATATTATGCGCATGTGAAAGCAATTAATATGCGATGAAAACATAAATTGAAGGAACAAAAAACTTATTTTAAAGAATAAGTTTCTTTAAAAGGAGTGTAAACTCCTAAATAAATGAACGCCTTTAATTTCCTCTAAATTACTTTAGGATGTACACATTACACACGTTAAAACTAGGATTTTCAGAGTTTAAAAACTAATTTGATTGACAAGGTGTTAATTTGTGATGGAAATACTAAAATTATCAAAAGGATAAATTATTTATTCTTGCTTGATGTTTAGACCCAATTTCAAATTTGAGAGTTGGATATTCAGTGAAGAGGGTGAATCAATGAGGAGATTATAGATCTTCTTTTTGTCACATGCTATATACAGTTTCACCTAAAAGTTGGGGTTTTTTTTAATAGAATTAGTGGGGCCTAAATATTGAAACAATGCACGAATTTAATTATCATAGCAATCTAACAAATTCAATTCAACACAAATTAAACTTAACGCATCAAATAAAAATGTTAAACTTTGAGAAAAATAATATCACAAATAGAGTATAACAATGTTGTTTCATCTTGATTTCAAAATTAAATCACTATGAAAAACTATTTGAACCTATCACACTCCCTCCTAGCTAATTAAATCAATATGATAAACTATAGTACAGTAAAAAATTGTGAGGATGCCAACTAGATAAAATAATTCAACGAATTAAATAAATAAATCAACGAATTAATATAAAATTATATCTTTATACCATTACTTCCACGTGACTAACTAAATTTTTATAATTGACAATATGGTCGTGCCAGTGTGTGTATGTTATTTATAATTTATTAAGAAATAAACTCCAATACGTGTTGCAAGAGTTTTGTAGCATAAGTAAAATGGCTAGCATTATCGAGAGCATGAAGAGAGGATTTGTTTGTCTTGTTGACATTGTATCTGGTGGAAATAGAAGCGGTAAGAATATTTTCATATTACATTTTCCTTTTGAATAAATTTATGCAGCCATAAAAAAGATATTTTAATAAGTACATAACAAAAACAACAATGGATGGTTATTTAATGCTATAATTAATGCTTTCATTCCCATTTTTCTTTTTCTTCGATTTATTAATTTATTCGCCATGCTCAATAATTTCATTATTGGTTTTTCAGCAACGGTAAATGATGGAGAAATGCCCGAGCTCAATGCTGAGGTACGATTCTTTTTCCTTGTTGAATCATATTGATCAACAATACTAAGAGAAGTAAATAAGAGTAGCTTTTTGAGGGAAATCTTTTAGTACTATATTTGTTTGATTTAATTATCAGATTATAGTACTCTTAGTTATCAGTCAAAAGCACTTGTACTGATTAACAAAGATTCGCAATATTTATCAGATCACTTATTCCATTTATTTTGTGATTTAATTAATTACAGGTTAAATTGGAACAGACAACAACCCGAGAAACAATCACCGATGATAAACCCACTCCTCCTGGCATTGAATCAACTTAGAAAACTAATTAAATAAATAAATACATTATCCTATCAATAATGTATGGATTAAATAAATATATCTCGCCATATTTTTATTTATTTATTTACATATCTTTGCTATGTAATATTGCCGGATTTGGCATTTATAATAAGAGTGTAATGGAAATGTTTGAGCTTTAAATTTTGGAAGTTATTTGCTACATATTCTTCATGGATATTTAGGGGATTTTTGGTATAATTTTTATTCATAAACTAGTTTCCACATACTAGCTATGGTCATAGGATTAGTATGGGAATGTTGAAGATGATATTTAGATCTAGAATAATTATAGTATGTTTGAAGATGATATACTATTATCATTGTTTCTCAACTTTAAAATTAAGGTGCAATTTTGTATGAAATGGCGAATACATTAATTAATGATGATTTGATGAATAACATTATAATGATGGTATATGATTATGTGCACACAATATATATAAAATGAAAAAAGTAAAATTATCTTGAAAGTATTTTAAGATTTTTTAAAATTATTATAAATATTTAAATTGTACTCCATTATATAATTTTTTAATAATGTACCCATCCACTTGAAATCGAGGCTATTTCGTGACGAGAGGATTCGTAAAATTGGGTAAATTCTAGCAAATGAAAAAACTAGTACTCGTATAAAACTATGCAATAGTAGCCACGTTTAATCAAGTACTATGATACTTGCAATTTACACGGTTACACGATTACATTATTTGATATATAATCGTATCGTGAAATTAACCGACAAAACCATGGGAGTTCGAGCCGTTCTTTTTCTTCATAAATAAATTTTTGAAGGGTATGTTGTTAGTTTTACATAAAAAGTTACTAGATTTTATATTAGATTTTATACGAGGTGTGATCAATTGCTAATTTTTTTAAGTTGTTAACTTGTTAATTCATCAGTGTATTAAAAATGTTAATACGATGACATTAAAATGTCAATAAATAATTTTGTTGAATTTCAATATAATGTGTTGATATTATATGTTGACATTTTGATGTCACCGTGTTGACATTTTTAGTACACTGTATTGATGAGTTAGCAGAGTTCGTAACTTAAATAGTTAGTAATATAACGCACCCTAATTTTAACTATTATGGTATTAATGGTGGATCAAATTTATTTTCTTATAGCAAAGTAGAATTGTTGATATACCCATATACATATACCTCCTAAAGTTGAATGAAAATAGAAGAAGAAAATATATTCCAACACCAAAAAAGATAGTTATTCCATCGATCATTTTGAGACTTATGCGTGATCTTGAGTACCGCATCCATCTACAGTCCATAATCTTAAATCTTAATAGTAAATGCTAGTAATATAAAATTAATAAAATAAAAGATAATTGAAAAAAATACTCCCTCTGTCCCACTTATAATGAAACATTTGGAAATCGGCATGGGATTTTATGCAATGTTGTTTTGTGAGTTAAAGAAGAGAGAGTAAAGTAAGAGAGATGAAAAAGTAGAGATAGAGTTATTTCCATTTTAGGAAACGTTTCATTTTTAATGGGACAAATAAAAAAGGAAAACGTTTCATTTTTAATGGGACGGAGGGAGTATATGATTAAGAGAATTGTCAGTTGAAAATATGGCGAGTGCAATATAATTGACTATGATGCCATCTCCAACCAATTACGCTAAACTCAAACCTAGTTTTGAGTATATATCACATTAAAAAGTAGTTTTCCTCCAACTATTTACACCATTTTTAAGTTTACACCATTTTTGAGTATTTCTCTAACAAAATTTTGGAGTAAACACCATATTTGGTGTTATTCCATTGAAAAATCCAAAAATGGGTTTGAGTTTGGTGTATGGTTGGAGAAATTATCTACACCAAAAATGAGTTTTGGTGTACGGTTGGAGATGGTCTGACCATTTCCAATCATACATCAAAACTCATTTTTAGTGTAGACAATTTCTTCAACTATACACCAAATTAACCATCTCCAATCATACACCAAAACTCATTTTTAGTGTAGACAATTTCTTCAACTATATACCAAATTCAAACCCATTTTTATGTTTTTCAATTGAATAACACCATATTTGATGTTACTGCAAAATATTTGTGAGACAAATACCTAAAAATAGTGTAAATTTTAAATATGATGTAAATGGTTTAAATTGGCGTAAATGATTAGAAATGGCCTAATTACAACCGACAACTTAGATACATTACACAGGTAGAAACTTGTAATGTCAAAATAGTTTAATAACTAATTTTATTGACAAGGTCAATCCTACAAAGAAATTGATTATTATCGTCTAGTTTTGTCAAAGGTATTTTTCTTGGAAATACTAGAGAAATTATTTATTCTGGCAATACGTTTTGACCCAATTTCAAACTTGAGAGTTGGGTACTCAACGAGGACGGTGAATCAATGAAGAGTAAGATTTTAGATTTTTTATTTTTTGTCACGTGCTATATATAAGTTCACTTGAAAATGGGGTTTAAGAGATACTAAAAAATGTAAAAAAAATCCAACTAGTGGACAAAAATAATCAACAAATTAATTAAACGAATGTGTTAAAGAAAATTTAAAATTATATCTTTAATATTCCACCGCATCCCACGTAGTATGTTGTAGAGTGACAATAGAAAAAAGGGAAAAAGTCGAGAAAAGGAAACCTTGCATTGGTCTCATGCTTCACGAGAATATTTTAACAATATCTACATATAATAAAGAAATAAACTCCAAGACGTGTTGCTAGATTTTGTTGCATATATAATACCATCTTCTTCACCTCAGAAATCACAGAATTCATTCATTAGTCTCTCTGTCTCTCTTTCTCTTCTCTCTCTTTCATAGTATTAGAAAAGGAAAAAATGGCTAGCATTATTGAAAACATGAAGAGAGGCTTTGGTTATCTTGTTGACATTGTATCTGGTGGAAGCAAAAGCGGTAACAATATTTTCCTTTCATTTTACTTTGAATAAATCTATGCTTCCATATAAAAGAGAGTATTTCACCAAGGAGTGTTTTATATTGCTAATTTTTTAAGTTGCTAATTCTGCTAAATTATCAACACAGTCTAATAAAAATGTCAATCCAATGACATTAAAATGTTAACACAATATAATGAAATGTCAACAAAATTACGTGTTGATATTTTCAAAACAGTGTGTTAATGAGTTAGTAGAGAGCAACTTAAAAAGTTAACAATTATCGCACCTCATTTCATTAAATATGCTAGTAGTATATATAAAACAAAAATAACAATAAATTAATTGTCTTTTATTATGCTTAAATGCTCTCATTCTCATTTTTCTTTTTTTCGATTGATTGGTTTTTCAGCGACGGAAAATAATGGAGAAAAGCCAGAGCTCAAAGTTGAGGTGTGATTCTTTTTCCTAATTCGGTTTATTATATTGTTTAATTTATCAGATGATTTTAGTATTTTTTTAGCCAAAAATAATTGAATTAACCAATAAAGATTTGCAAGATTTATTAGATCACTTATTCCATTTATTTTGTGATTTACAGGTTAAATTAGCTCAGACGACAGCTCGAGAAACCACCAATGATAGACCCCCTCCTCCTAGCGTTGAATCAACTTAGAAAATAAAATAAATAAATACATTATCCGATCAATAATATTTTGGTTGTACTTTTATATATTTATATTTATCTCGCCATATTTTTATTTTGTTTTAGGTGTATTTAATATGTAATAATTGCCGGATAGGCATTTGTTATAAGTGTGTAATGAAAATGTTTGAGCTTTGAAGAAAGAAAATGTTGCTTTAGGCGTGTAATGAATGCGTTTGTATTTTAGATTTAGAGTAATTATATGTTTGAACATGATATAACATTATTATTGTATTTCTTAGAATTGGAGGTGCATTTTTGTACCAAATGGTGAATATATTAGAGCATCCCCATCCGAGCTCTTAGCTAAGAGCACGGAAGTGGGCCCGGATCCACTTTTACTCTTTGTCCTTAGCTAAGAGCACAACACCTACATCCGTGCTCTTAGCTAAGAACAAGCTCAAGGGTCCTACCATTCTATTATTCAATTTAAATAAAAATATTTCCACAATATTAAAATGCATTAAAAATTATAAATTACATAATTAAAATCCTAAAAAATAAAAGTACATAATTAAAATTCTAGAAAATAAAAAAATACATAATTGAAATCCTAAAAATTAAAATTACACACGTGGAAGACTAGTCCTCTATCCCCAATTGCCTCTTGAGACCCCAGATCATTTGCTCATGTGTTGCAAGTTGCTCAGGAGTCATCTTAGACGCATCGTTCAAATAGAGTTGACCCAAGAGGGTCCACAACGTGTTGTTCGGGGGTGGAGGAGGCACAAAGGGAGCGGGGGCGGGGGCGGATGGAGTCGAGGCGCGACGGCGGGTGGTCGTCTCCTTCTTCTTTCCTTGCGGCCGCCGAGAACTGCTCGGGCCAGCGTCGGGGCTACCCAAGTTAGTTCCGGCAAGCTGGGTAGCCACATCATCGGAGGCGCCGTCGGATAGGGCTACTAACCTCGACCGTTTGCTGGAGGAGCTGGAGGAGGATGCTACTACGCTGCCCCTATACTTCGGATGTAGGCGCCTCTCCTGCCAACAATTGAGGTACTTAAACGCTTTGAACTCCATGCGTTGGTAGGTCGCAAAGGCGGCAGTGATGATGTCGAGCTCGCTCGTGCCGCTCCCCGCCGACCGCTCTTCGTGGAGGTAATACCCCTGGAACTTACCGATTGCCTCGTTGCATCTGAAGAGGCAATTGCGCACCATACTATCATTGCGATAGATGGTTCCCCCGGCCGGGTTTCATTGTAAAGACGAGTGATGCGCCACCAATACGTTTCCCCGGTTTGGTTCGTGCCGACGTCCGGATCTTCGGAGACTGCCAAGTAGGCTTTGAACATCGCCATCATCTCACCCGGAGTGTACGGGGTGCGGGTGCCACGAACAGGATGAGTAGGAGTGGGAATAGAAGTAGGAGTAGGAGTAGAGCTGGTGCTCCCTCCCAATCCGGGTTCGGGTGCCCACCCGAACCCGGGGCATTTTGGTTGTGCACCGGGTAAGGACGGTAGCCACCCGGAGCTTGCGAACCTTGGGTTTGAGGAGGGGCTGTAAATTGCGTTTCCGGACTAGGGAATGAGTCGGAGTCGAACCAATCGTGGTTCCAACCGCGATTGCCGGAGGGGTGATCGCCGGAGCCGGACATTGTGTAGTGTGGTGAGAATTTAGATGATAGAATATGAGAAAGAAGATGAGAGAATGTAGATGATAGAATAGATGAAAATGTGATTTTTTTTGTGTTGAAGTAGGGGTATTAATAGATGAAAATGTGAATTTTGGGGGGAAAAAATAAAAAAATAAATTAAAAGTGGGTAGAAAACGGATATAATTTTTTGGGAAGTGGGAAATTTTATTTTTTTATTTTAAAACATTTTTTTAAATAAATTTCAAATTAAAAAAAATTTGAATATACCAACGGCTATGCCGTTGGCCAATCAGAAGACGCCACGTAGGGCTGCTCAGCGGCACGGGCGTGCTTTTAGCTAAGAGCAGCGCCGTGCCGCTGGCACGAACGGATAGCTCGCAGCGGCGGATGAGGTCGTCCTTGCCGCTGGCACGGACGGACGGACTGCAAAATTTGCACAGCTGCGGATGCTCTTAGCGAGGAATCACATTATAATAATGCTATATGATTACTATGATCATACAATAAATATAGAATGAAAAAGTATAAGTATTTTAAAAATTAAGAGATTTATAATGAACGCGGGACGATTGTGAATGCAGTTTTATATAGTATTAATAAATGGTAGTATTAATTTTCAGTACTAATTTTGTCCACCATTGATAATTTTGATTGTAAATAGCATGAGTTTTAATTTAAAATTTATAAATATGATATATAAAGAGAATGAAGTTGATAACTAGGGGTGGAAATACGGGTATTCGTGGATACCCGATTCGAAAAAATCGGGTATCCAAACCCGAAAATCATCAAAATGTCTATCCAAAACCCGTCCCGATATATTTTCGGGTACTCCAATACCCGCCCCGGGTATCCATATCCGACGTATCGGGTATCCAAATACCCGACTCTTTACATGTGTTAATAATTAATAAAAAATTAAATTTTATATATTAATAGAAATATAGAAATATCTAAATTGACTAATATCTCTAACGTTTCATTTATTTTGTAGTATAAAACTAAAAAAAATGGATCACTTTTATTTTAAAGTATAAGATTATATTTAATGCAAAATGGCTAAACCTAATTTAAAATATGCTTTAAATAATAAATTGGATATTCGGGTAATACCCGATACCCATTCGGGTTATCCAATACCCGATTTATCTTATATTCCAATACCCAATCCCACACCCAATCCCATAAAATTGGATATTGGGTATCCAAATCCGGCAGATATCGGATCGGGTACGGGTAAATCCAATATCCGATATCCATATTCCCACCCCTACTGACAACAACAATCTTAAAAAAATAAAACAAAATATTATGCGCATGTGAAAGTAATATGCGATGGAAATAAATTGACTGACTAAATGGACGTCATAAATTGAAGGAATAAAAAACTTAGCTAAAAGAATAAGTTTCTTTAAAAGGAGTGTAAATTCCTAAATAAATGAACGTCATAAAAGTAGTTCCCTTCTTTTTATCCTCTAAATTACTTTAGAATGTAGTAAGTACTACATATTACACACGTTAAAACTAGGATTTTCAAAGTTTAAAAGCTAATTTGATTGACAAGGTCAACCGTAACAAAGAAATTGTTATTATTGGCTAGTTTTACCAAATGTGTGTGTGTTGGAAATACTAATATTATTAAAAGGATAAATTATTTATTCTTGCTTGATGTTTAGACCCAATTTCAAATTTGAGAGTTATTGGTGCCTAAACACTAAAACAATACACGAATTTAACTATTATAGCAATCTCACAAATTTAATTCCACCCAAATTAAACTTGACGTATTCAAATAAAAATGTTAAACGTTGAGAAAAATAATACTCACAAATAGAGTATAACAACATTGTTTCATCTAGATTTACAAACTAAATCACAATGAAAAACTGCTTGATTATTGGATCACCCTCCTAACTAAATCAATATGATAAATATTTGAACCTTGTGTACTATCTCTCAAGTAAACATAGGTAAAAAAATTGTGAGAATACAAAAAAATCCACGAATTAAATATATGTGTTAAAAAAATCAACGAATTAATTTAAAATTATCTCTTTATACCATCACTTCCACGAGACTAATTAAATTTTTATAATTAACAATATGGTCGTGCCAGTGTGTGTGTGCTATTTATAATTAATAAAGAAATAAACTCCAAAACGTGTTGCAAGAGTTTTGTAGCATAAATATCACCATCTTCTTCAATCTCCACACACACACAAGAAAAGGAAAAGTGGCTAGCATTATCGAAAGCATGAAGAGAGGATTTGTTTATCTTGTTGAGAATATTTTCATAGTAATACATTTTCCTTTTGAATAAATTTAATTATGCGACCATATAAAAGATATTTTAATAAATACATAACAAAAACAACAATAAATTAGTATACGTTATTTAATGGTAAAATACTTTCATTCTCATTTTTCTTTTTCTTCGATTTATTTAATTTATTCAATTTGCTCAATTATATCATTATTCGTTTTTCAGCAACGGAAAATGATGGAGAAATGCCAGAGCTCAATGCTGAGGTATAGTACGATTATTTTTCCTAGTTGATAAATTATATTTTGATCAATCAATTTATTACTAGTAAATAAGAGTATTTTTTGAGGGAAATCTTTTAGTACTATATTTGTTTGATTTATCAGATTATAGTAGTACTATATAAAGATTCGCAAGATCTACCAGATCACTTACTCATTTTATTTTGTTATTTAATTTATAGGTTAAATTAGAACAGACGACAGCCCGAGACACAATCACCGATGATAAACCCACTCCTCCTAGCGTTGAATCAACTTAGAAAAATAAATAAATAAATACATCATCCTATCAATAATGTTTTTGGTTGTGTTAATATTATATATTTATATTTATCTGGCCAATTTTTATTTATTTATTTACATATCCTTGTTATGTAATATTTCCAGATAAGGCATTTATTATAATGAAAATGTTTGAGCTTTAAATTTTTAGAAGTTATTTGCTACATATTCTTCTTGGACATTTAGGGGAATTTTGGTGTACAATTTTTATTCTTAAACTAGTTTTCACAAACTAGCTATGGTCCTAGAATTAGTATGAGAATGTTGCTTTCGGCGTGATGAATAGATTGATATTTAGATGACTAAAGGTCAAATATGGTCCCTAACATATGACTGTTTTATCAATTTGGTTCTTAACATTATCTTTTTGATTATTTGGTTCCTCACAAATAAACTCGGACCCGAATCGGTCCTCACTTAACAGAACCGTCAAAAAATAGACGATGACCGCAAATTTGACTATATTAAATTACTAATGGTAATTAATTACACCTAATTATAATTCTTAATTCCTATTAAATTACAAATTATTCATTTCATTTTGCAACTGATACTATCTTTTTTCCAATTTTGCTAATAGGAAAAGAATTATAATTAGGTATAATTAATTACCATTAGTAATTTAATATAGTCAAATTGCGGTCATCGTCTATTTTTTGACGGTTCTGTTAAGTGAGGACCGATTCGGGTCCGAGTTTATTTGTGAGGGACCAAATAATCAAAAAAATAATGTTAAGGACCAAATTGATAAAACAGCCCTATATTAGGGACCACATTTGGCCTTTACTTTATTTAGATCTAGAATAGTTATACGTTTGAAGATGATCTATTATTATTGTTTCTCAACTTTAAAATTATGGTGCATTTTTTTTATGAAATGATGATTTGATGAATCAATCACATTATAATGATGGTATATGTTTATGAGCACACAATATATACAAAATGAAAAAAGTAAAATTATCTTGAAGGTATTTTACGTTTTTTAATTATTATAAATATTTAAATTGTATTATAGTATCTATTTAAGATATAAATTTATCCATCCACTTCAATCGTACAATAGTAGCCACATTTAATTACTGTAGTACCCTCAATCACGTTGCATATAGTACTAGACAATTTACACGGTTAATTACACGATTAAATTATTTGAGATATATCATAGTATCGCGAAATTAACTGACAAAATCATGCCAGTTAGAGGCGTTATTTTTCTTTAGGGTTATGTTGTTAGTTTTACGTAAAAAAGTAAAACTATTCTGGTATTAATGGTGGATTAAATTTATTTTCTTATAGCAATGAGTCTAGAATTGATGATCAGAGGTAGAAGAAGAAAATATATCCCAATACCAAAAAATATTTATTCCATCGATCATTTTTTGACGTATGCGTGCATATCTTCAATACTAAATGATATACGAGTTTAAATATTAAACTAATAAAATAAATATTACTTAAAAAAATTATTAAAAGTGTTGTCCGTTGAAAATATGGCTGACACTATTATAGAAACATTTTTACAAAACATAAATGAGTATCTACTCCCTCCGTCCGCCATTAGGAGTCCCGGTCACTTTTGCGCACTCATTTTAATTCCTACACTATATATAATTCCTCCTCCTCCTCCATTCATCACACACAATCTTCATTCTCTCAATTTTTCAATCTCATTATCTCAATCTTCAATCTTCAAAATTATGAGTTCAAGTGGGAAAATTTCCCAAAAAGGTAAGGGCAAAGAGCCGAGTAAGCAAATTCCCAACCCCACTGATGAAGCAAATCAGCAGTGGATGAACTCGTTGTTGTTGATGGGTTCTCCTCCCGGCCAATATCCATATGCGGGTCCGTCCCCATTGCAGACTCCTCCGGTGCGCAGACTTTCTCCGTACTTCCAGTCTGCCCTCAGCATGCCCTCTCCAGCCGACGATGTGTATCGCCCCCAGATAGTCACATCGTTGTTCGACACCCCTGGATCAACCCCAGACAACGAAGGATCTCAGGACGCGACGTACACAACGGATCCGACACTCAGCACGGACGACTACAAGGTGGAAGAAACGCCCGCCGAGCCGCCTTCCAGGAGCAGGAAGGGGAAGGCGCCGGCGTTGACGGCCGACTGATACGGCTTCCGATGAGAAGCCGAAGCGGGTAAGGACTACTTACACTATGGAAGAGTCCGAGCTGATAGCCAACCGCTGGGCGGACACGACGCAGAACGCGGAGCGCAGCAACTACCAGACTGAGCTCATGTTCTGGGAGCGGGTTGCGGAGAAGTACACGAGCAACAAGACTGCCTCGATGAAGGACCATGGCAGCGAGGCGATCCGCCGGCATTGGGAGCGCCTCATGAGGGACTGCGGCCACTTCAACGGTATATACTCTAACTTGATGACGAACATGACGAGTGGCCAGAACGAGCACATGGTCCGAGATGAGGCCATGCAGAGGTATAATGGCCAGTTCTTGTCGAAGGGCTTCAAGTATTGGAACATCTATGATAGGCTGAAGGATCTCTCCAAATTCCGGACGGGGATGCACACCGCGCTGCACGGGGAATCGGTGCGCTCGCGACTTAGCGGTGCGGAGAGTGAGGGAAGCGCGACCCCCATCGACTTGACTGGGGATGGTCCGCACGAGCGCCCTGTGGGAGCGAAGAAGGCGAAGGGGAGGCGGAAGGGGAAGGGCGCATCGTCGGATGCCCAGTCGGAACCCCAGTTCATACAACAAGCCACGCTCTCTGCCAATGTCGCCAATCTGACGCAGCTGTACACGCTGTACTTCACCGGCGGCGGAATCCCAGAAGAGAAGCAATCCCTCTGGTCGACCATCCAAAATATGAAGATCCTGATGGGCCTCCCGCCGGACGCCCCTCCCTCTTAGTTTTTTAAATCTTTGTTTTTTATGGTTTTTTATTTGTAGTTTTTTTTTTTCTCGTTGTATTATATTTTCCAATGATTAATACAACGATGAATTGTTCATTATAATTCTATTTATTAAACACATTTGTAGGGAAAATTAAACAATATTAAAAATGATGATGTAAAAATGAAATGTTGAGTTAGGAAAAAATAAGGGAGAAATAAGGGAGAAACCATTGGAGCGGTTTGGCTAAAAGTTGGCTAAAAACTGGGGATAAATTTTGGTCTTGATGTGGCGCTGATGTGGCAGGAGTTAGGGAGAAATAAGAGAGTTTTTAGCCGGACCATTGGGAGTGCTCTGAAGAAGACTCTTCTCAATATTATTCTCTCTCTTATTTTACCATTTCTACACTTTAACTATTTATTATCATTTTTATAAAAATAGTACGCAAAAGTGATCGGGACTCCTAATGACGAACGGAGGGAGTAATTGTATTTATAGAGTTTGAAATTTGGTATAAAAGAAATTCGCCACCTCGTCCACCGGCCCTAATTAAGAAGTCCGGCCTCTCCTTCACAACGCAGAGCCCTGTCTAGGCCAGGTCGCACACCGTTCTACTGGACCCCACCCTGCCCATCCCCTCCTACCCTACAACGTGGGGGTGCCTCGGACCGCACCCTTCAGAGCGGTCCGACACACCACCCTAATTAAGTGTTACTATGTTGTAAAGTGTAAACTGTAAACCATGTCGTAAAAGTCTTGGAGCTTTACATTTTTAAGTGTTTGCTAGATCTTTTAATTGTGACATTTATGTGAGATCTGGTTTAAATTTTAATTATTGTTATCCTCGTCACAAGTCATTGGCCTCCACATTTAATTGTTTTATTTGTTTAATCGATGATGTTTAATTTGCGATGGTATCCGAGTCACTAGAGAATGACAACCTAGCTAAAGAATTTATGTAAGAATTATATATATATTGATTATGTGAACAATGAAGCAAAGAAAGTTACACAAGGATATTCAAATATTAACAATATTAATCTTATACTCCATGATAGCAAAGTTGCTTATCATATTTAATGATATTTGTATTATTTAATTTATCGTTTGGTAAAAAAATTGTATACATTTGAATATACGGTGCATCCATCAAGATTCCTCATTTCTCAATTAGATTTTAAACAAATGAAGGAAAACTTAAAAATTAGTACCGGAATAAGCGTTACTTGAAAGTGATAATAAATAATTCAATTAGAACGATAGAAGAAAAGTTGTCTTCATCAATAATTATTTTAACTTAATTATATATTAATCTGGAAATTAACCACCATTAAATATATACTTATACACGCATACATATTTTTTTCGTCCATTTAACAACTTGGGAAGGTTTTCAAATTATAAAACTTTATTCCATTCTTAAAAACTAAATACCATATATAGTTTAAATATCTAGAATCTTACTATATCCACATGTCACATAGTAAATAATGGGATATACCAAGTCATCATGCCACTTGGTGTGCAATGACTACCAAATTTTTACTCCTAAAATTGTCGAGTTTAGAGCATAGAGTTAGTTATCATTCTCCAAAATTAATTGTCGAGATTGTGATCTTTCAACACCCGTTGAATTGGGAATGATTACTCAACTCTATGCATCAAGTTGATACAATAGTTTTACTCAAACAAATATAGATGAATTATTATTAATGTTCTAACTTTAGTTATACTAACGATGTAGTTAAATACTTGATACTCTTCATGTCCCTTAAAAATAGGCTAATTGGAGATTACACGGGTTTTAACGCGTAATTGGTAAAGTAAGAGTGAAGAAAAAGTGACTGAAATAATATAGTGAATGATGGAGCCGTAAATGATAAAGTAAAAAAGGAGAAAAAGGTTTCCATGAATGAATATGAACTATTTCTATGGGACGGACGAAAAAGAAAATTCGGCCTACTTATATAGGATGGAAGGAGTATTAATTTTGTGTAAATTATTATTCAAAAGTCCATATATATATCATCGAACCAAATCAAATGAAAATTCGATGTTCAACAAAATATGAATTCAGAAAATACAAAACTCATATATATATGAGGTACCAACCAACTCAATGATATCCATTTAAGGTATGAACTTCTTCAAGTAGATTTAGACTGCAGAAAGTGAATCTTAAACTTAATCTATAATAATTCTAATTTTCAATCATTTCGTTGACCTCATGGAACACGAGATTAAATTAATTTTACTCCATGTGGTCGTAAATGTACATCTACCTATAACTTACTCAACTACTACATTTTTTTTAATTAATAGACAAATAAACTTAGAGACGCTGTGCTAATTCATTTTTTTGTACTATATAAAACCATATTCTTCTACTCAAAAATCACAAAACTCATCACCATCTCTCTCTCTCTCACTTACTCAATCAATCTCTATTTTCTAGATCTCTCACATATATAGTAGAAAGGGAAAATGGTGAAGATTGTCGAAAGCATGAAGAAAGGATTTTCTAGTTTTGTTGAAATTGTAACTTGTGGCAGCAAAAGCGGTAGGAATATATTTTTCATATTCTTTTTCCTTTTATAATTCTCAATTTTCTGTTTATCCTTTAATTTGTTGCTGTTTATTAATGTCTTCAATATCGATTTTTCAGCAAAGACAAATGATGCAGAAGTTCCAAAGCTCAAAGTTGAGGTATGCTATAATTATTGATCAATCATTAGGGGACATATTTTTAAATTTAGTCATTAAATTATTTTATATTTAGTGCCACAAGGAATGGGAGGAAAGTTCCCTATTTTAAAAAAGAAGTAAAATAATTACCAGATTTGTTTTTCAATTACTTAACCCATTTATTTTGTGATTTACAGATAAAAGCAACCACCGAAGTGAATTCAAGTGCTCGCGATATAGAATCACATTAAAAGAAGATCATATACCTGGATTTAAAGAAAAAAAATATTTTCAACATTGATGTTTTCTTAGTTGTTTCTATAATATATTTCGTCTGATATATATATTTTATTTATTTAATTAACTGACTTTGTTATGTAATATTGCCGGATTTGGCATTTACTATAAGTCTGTAAAAGTGTTAGCTATAAATTTTACTTACAAGATATTCTAGCTATTCATATTGGACATTTATGGTTATTTTAGAGAATAGAGAATGTTTCTTTTGGTGTGATGAATGTATTTATATTTTGGAGTATATGTTTGACAAAATAGTATTGTTTGATTGTTAATTTTAGACCTTTAGGACCTTAAATTTGAGACATTTGTGTATAATTATATAGTAGTACTAAGATTTAGAGACATTTAGAGACGAAGACGATTTTCTCAAAGCACGAAGATTTATGTTATACATTTCAAAAATAAAAATGCCGAGAATATTTAAGTAATTTTCCCATTAATAATTAAAAATATATTAATATTAAAAAATTAGGAGTCCATCTTCCATTAAATTCTAACTGACGGCTCCTTCTCTCTCTATTTCATAGTATTTCTGTCTGTGCACGATCAATAGAAATTTGAGATTTTACTATTGAAGTTATATGTAAATATTAATTGATTAACGAATTAAATGTTACGATCAAGTCAGTTACTATAAATTATAACATTGTTGATACTAGATTTTTTTTCTGTTTAGTGTTATTTCTTTATATTTTAGATTCATGGATCAGTTTTATGTGTATTCACAAATGTTATTCGTCACAAATTTCATTTTATATTTGTCCATTAAAATTAATCTCCTTCCATTTTTGTAACCTCTTTTTTTTTATCTTTAATATTTTTTTTCTCTCTTATTTATGCATATTCAACTGATAGTACTCTAACAAATTCTTTCTCTCTTATGTTGTAAATTTTACATTAAAGCATGTGCTTCATTATTGAAACTGTTAGAGCAGGGGAAGGTAAATGAAAAGGGTATATCATGTTTATATCTTTTTAAAAAGTGCAATATATCTTTCTAAAAATCAATCAATTCCAAGGATAAAAGGTATATGGAAAGGTATATTATTTTAAAAAAATAAAATAGTAGTACAAAAGTATTAAAAAAACATAAAGTGTAATACCTTATCAAATACCTTCTCTCTTGGAGAATGATTTTTTATGAAAAGAAGGTAAATATGGTGGTTATATGATTTAACCTCTCCATTGATGGAGAAGTAAAGATACCTCTTCAAAATGGGAAAAAGTATAATACATTCTCAAATACCTCTCCCCTTGGAGAATGATTTTTCATAAAGAAAAGGTAAATATGGTAGTTATATTAGTTTACCTCTCCATTTACTTCTTCCCTTGGAGATTCTCTTAGGAATCACAAAAGTTAAAACATGAGAGTATAATGCAGTATTAATGAAAGAATCATGGAGCAATTCCAAAACATGAAAGTATTTTGGTAATATTAATGATAAATATAATTAATATTTAATTAAAATTAGCTAGAATTTATTTTTGTTATAAAATTGTACTCCAATTAATTAAGATTGAATTATTGTTTACCCCAAGTGAATGATAAGTTGGAGTAAGACAGGTCCTTGCTCCAATTCCTTTTACGTCTAGTGTAGCAACTCACATGTAATGTGAATATAATTGGATGAAATATGAGATGAATTAAATTAGTGCGACACCATGAGTTCATGTACAAAAATGATTTTTAAGATAGGACGAAAAAAAATGCGTATATTAATATCAATTTTCTAATAAAGAAAGAGAACGTCCGTAACATAATTACATGTTGCCAAAGTTTTGCAATATTTTATAACCATTTTCTTGACTCATATGATGTGTGCACATTTGGACTCATTGACAAAATTCTCACCCACATTCTAATGGTGGGAAAAGAGAAGGAAATTAATCCAATCCCCTATTTATTCAACCAACAATGTTAATATTGAGTGGAGGTTGTGCATTTCCCTACTATAGAAATAGTTAGATGAAATATACTATGCATCTTGTGCTAGTGTTTCACTTTCATTTTTATATATATATATGTTGTATTACATGAATATATAATACCATTCTCGTGCTATATACATTATACAAAATACTATTTGTAGGTATCGATCACTCTCGTTTATTTTCATAGTAGTATTATTTGTTTTATTTTATACATTTATTTTGATTTTAATATCACAAAAATTATTAATGCTAAATTACTTGAAATCAATATTATTTTTTTTCGTTATAATTTCAAAATTTTATTTTATAGCAATAATAATATTTTAAATATAATTAGAACACTAAACATATCAAATAAAAAAAAAAAACTAATGGACTTCTCATCCTTAATTTCATTATGTGATATAAACCCTCTTCGAATATTTTATTAGGGGCACGAACACATATGACAAGAGGATTATTGATAATATCAAAATCATTTTGCTCACTTTATAAGTCACCACATTATCCATATCCCAAATTTCATAGTCCTCATTCTTCAAGTTCCAACTTTTTCTCAATTTCCACCAAAATTAAGCAAAAAAGTTTGTATTCCGGTCAAACTGTAGCAAATTTACACCAATTTTTATTTCCAACGCTCGCGTAGTTAGATGTATGATCCCGAAAATTAAAAAAAGATTTTATGTGTCACGATTTATGGATATCAAGTCCAAAACAATGGATGAGAGGCTTGAGCAATGTTGTTCAAATTGATTACAAATAAAAAAAATAATCGGATGTAATATAATTCAAAAATTAAATGGAGTAAAAATTAGAGAAAAAGATGAACATACACGAAAATAATTGAAAAAGACAACACTGAAACTGTAAAAACCGTAGTATGATCGAGTCGAGGAAGACTTCCAAGTCCGAATTCAAGTCAAATTAGGTCTAAGGCCCGGGCCCACAACCCCCACCAACAGCCTCGGCGGTACTTGCGTGTAGGCTTTAGAGCCCATCAATTATGCACTTAATTATTATACAAGTAATAATTTAGCCTCTTAAACAAAAGATTAATGAAAGCTCTTTTTTCAAAATGGGATTAATCTGGTAATTTCATATTATAATGACAAACTTCAATTTATTAGTTTTCAATTACCGAGAATAAGTATAAAGCTGATGAATATAACATGCTCATCTATTCGGAATGTAAATCAATTCTATACTATATTATTTAATTTCACCACATGAAAACTTTTGTCACATGTACAATTGGATCAAATTGCTTAGACCAGGGTATTCCAACAAGTCTACGTCAATCTTTTTTTCAAATTTTCTTATTTAAA
Source organism: Salvia hispanica (assembly GCF_023119035.1). NCBI lineage: Eukaryota > Viridiplantae > Streptophyta > Magnoliopsida > Lamiales > Lamiaceae > Salvia > Salvia hispanica. The sequence goes on along the minus strand of NC_062967.1, from coordinate 14,025,279 downwards.
ATGTTTAAACCATCCAACTTGTACTATAAACTATTTGGCAAAAATTCCTATCAATAATCTGAATCAATTAAAACTATATAATGGGATCCAATGTGATTAGCAGCGAACAGCTGACAGCCCTATAATTTTCATCAGAGGTACAATACACCTGGATTTATTTTGTCACTTACGAATAATAACAAAAATATTTTATAAAAAAAAGAAAAGAAGAAAGGATTTTAAATAAATATGCCGACGCATATCATCTGGTTTTCCTTGTTCCTACCCTCGTTTCTAAGCTGACTTCAAGCAGAAACAGACAACATACAATTATTCCACAGTTTGAATTTTGGGATTCTTCGTCACGAAATTATATTTCGTAATCTCTTTAGCATTTACAAAAAGAGTAAGGCCAAAATTGGTCATGAACATATGCTCATTTTACGATTTTGGTCCTAAACATTATCTTTTGACCTTTTGCATTCCAAACATTTCAACTCGGATCACAATCGGTCCAAAACTAACTGTTTTGTCAAATTGTAGCAGTCAACATTTTTAATCCCAATTTTGACTAAACTTAGCTGTTAAGTATGATTTTTAATTATTTTGAAACTGAAATCATATATTCTAAATAAAATAGTTCTAAATCATATATAGCATGATTAAATAGAATAAAAACATATTACCTATGTAGAACACTATAACTTATGAATCTAAAATTCTTTTAAAATTCTCCATTATCTCCATGAGTGAACTAATAAAATAGATGGTCGTAAATGCACAGCTATATATGTTTAATCCAATAAGAAACTTCGTAGAAATTACCTCAAACACGCCTATATTGGTTGTTAGGTTTTAGTTGCATAAATAAAAGTATAAAACTATTCACTCATTACTCATTAGCTAAGATTTCTCCCCATCTCTCTCTCTCCGTCTGTTTTGTTTGAAATTGAAAGTGATCTCATATTAGAAAGTGGAAATGGTGAAAATTGTAGAAAGCATGAAGAAAGGCTTTCATAATTTTGTGGAAATTGTATCTTGTGGCAGCAAGGGTGGTAAGAATATTTAGTCTCAAGACTTTTTGTTTTTTTAATTAACTTGTGTCTAAATATATATTTAATGTTTTAGTAATTCGATATTTGCAATAATTTCACCATCTATTTTCAGTAAAAGAAAATGATGCAAAAACACCAGAGCTCAAAGCAGAGGTACGAATATTTTCATTTTAGAAATATTTTAAATTGACCATTCATTTATACTCCTATTATATTTTCTGAGGGACTCATGGACATCATCATATTACATGATTTAATTGGGCGGAAATAATGTTACAAATAATGTTAGATTTCTTTAAACCTTAGTAAAAATAATGTTTGATTTATTTTTGTAATACTTAATTATTCGATTTATTTTTTGATTGGCAGATTAATTATGCCCCGAATAAACCATCCGCAGATGTTAATTCCAGTGCTCGTGGGATTGAATCGCATTAGAAGATGATATCCATCAAGAAAAAAAAAAAACTTATTTTCCCCCTCAATTGTTAATTTCTTAGTTGTGCTATAATATGTACATGTTTTAGCCATATCTATTTCGTTTATTTAAGTGTTTTTTTTAATGTAAAATTTCCGGATTTGGCACTCATTATAGGTTTGTAATGTTTTTACATTTTAGTTTATATGGTTTAAGGGAATATTGATTTTCAAATCAAATACAAAAAGGGAAAAAAGTACCCCGCAAAAAAATAATATCAAAACTAAATTTTATGCCTTTATTAATGATAATATTAAATTGTATATATAGGATTTCACTTTCACATGAATTTCGCAAAATTGGTACTCCTATATTCTTGTAAAAAAGTAAATTTGTAAAAATGTTGAATTAATTGTTTGGGCTGGGCTAGGGTAAAGTTTGAAATTTCAGTTTGGGCTGGGCTAAATTATTTTCGTGTGGAACAGCCTCAATTTTCTTCTGTGTTTTGATAAAAAAAAAAAGATTCTGTTGATTTCTTTCAATAAGAATGCAAATATCCCAGATTTTAAGGGTATTACCATAAATACTTTTGGTTTAATGACCTATCATTCATTTTTCTATTTAAATTAATTAAAAATATTGACATGTGAAATTTTTTGATACCATTAGCATAGTAAATCCATTAAAAACATTAATCAATTATTCAATTTTATGGAGTATAATTTTACTTAATTACCCCTGTAATAAAAATCACAAACTATTGTAATGAGAACAATATTCTTCACCAAATCCATATTTTGATTCAACATTTTATTATAAGGTTCTAGTTATTCAACTATCAAATCTAGACCACTATATTTGGATATTTGATAGCCTTATATAGGGAGTATAAGTGTAACCTTTTGAAATTGTTAAACAAATTAAACAAAGTAACCAAATCTTCTTTATTTATGGGAGATGGAATCGCATATATACCAATGTTCATATTACGATTGTTAAAAATATCTATTCGTATTTCAACATAATACATACATTGCAATTTCTAAAACATAATCACACTATATACACCAATATATCTATATAGACACGCCTGTCCATCAATAGAGATGTGCCACTATATCAATATACAATAAAACATAAGTACAACAAAACGTCCTCGTGATGTAGTAACTGATGTCGACATAGTATATAATATCAGCACAACGACATGAGTATAGCAACACAATTACGCGAGTATATTAACACAATACATTAATGTGGATATAATCAAATAAATTACATATTTATTAATAGACGTGAATTTGGGGCGAGATCCCTATTAATTACGAACCACCAAAAACAAATGGCGTGTTTGTTACATCATTTGCGAAACTACCCCTGCATTGATATTTCACGTACTTTGTAATGATACTCGGGGAGTCAAACCTTTTGCGTTGATTTTCTGATCCAATGGCTAATATATACTCTAGGATGGTGTTATTTATTGTTGCCTTAATAGAAATATGTACTATCTTCTTTGAGCACCCTCCATGAACGCCACTCTCATTCAATATGTTTTACCATTATTTATTTTGTTTTAGTATAATTTAGTTTGATACTTTGAATCTACATTAAAAATTACTATTACTATTTTCAGTTTCATATATATATATAGATATCCATGTGGCCAGTGAGGACTGAACGTTGAACGATATTATATTCAAAATTTCAAATTCTTATACCACATAGCAACAACAGAGCTCAATCTACAATAAGTCTCTAAAACTATAACTTATTCGATCAATATTAACCAATCAATAACACTCCACATTTTCTTTGGCCTTTCAACACTCACTCTAATATTAATTGTTTCAACTTGGGTCTACACCCATTTTTCTTTGACCATAAATTCCTATTTTTAATTTAATTATCTTGTTAATAGTTCTTAATTATCTTCTTATCCAAATTATTTTCAATGTATAAATCACTTTCAAGGAAATAAAAAATAAAATTTCAAAGTTAATTATTGGAAATATAAAATGATTGTGCAGCTCTCAATCTCATACCTATCTCAAGGAAAACAATACTTTTTTCATGCACGAATAACATGAATAAATAAAATAAATGAAAGCTTAATTTATTGATAAATAAATAAAATCCCAACCCATATGATCTGGGAGACTGATCTATTCCGTATACCTGATTATTTTTTTAAGCAAAACGAAACAAAAAAACAACCCTACATTTTGGATACGAATCCTTTTGCACGAAATTTTATTTCATTAATTGCTGTACATATCTTTGCCTCGGTTTATGGTAGATATGCATATCTCAATTAATTTCATATTTATAATTCAAGTTGAATTCATTATTCTTTACAACGTAGAAGGAATATTCTCTTTTTCATTTATTCACACTTAATATATGGTGTTACTGCAAAAATTTTGTGAGACAAAAACTAAAAAATGATATAAATTTTGAATTTGGTGTAAATAGTTGGAATAAAATTACTTTTGGTGTACCATATACTCAAAAATGAGTTTGAGTTTGGTATAAATAGTTGGAAATGATCTAAATTCATTTCTACTTAAAATATATCTTCCCATATAATTTAAAAGTGTGTGGGCAATAAAGGTGTTTAAAAAGGTAAATATATATAAAAGGGTTAAAGGGAGAGTATAATTATGCGATAATTAACGCTTTATCTTTTTAAAACTTGATTATATATAATTTATGCTGCATGAAGGGCAGAAATTAACGAATTTCGTAATAATTGAATAAAATTTTAAATTGAACAAATGGAATTTTTTTTATTTGATCATACACTAATAACTTAAAAGATGAAATAGCTAGTTAAAATTTAACGAATATTAGCCCGTTTCTCAAATCTAACCCAATACATAAATAATAGAGTAAATGTAATTTTGGTTTTAAACATATGACCAAAATATGAATTTAGTAAAAAACATTTATTTTTTTAAAAACAGGTCCATAACAAATGAAATCCTTGTCGGAGTGGTTTTTTTTTTACGGTTCCGTAAAAAAACTAACGGTTATACCATTGTACAATTAGCATTGACCGTTAGTTTTTTTTACGAAACCGTAAAAGGAAAGGACTACTTCGTCGATATTTTTCATTTGTTATAAACCCATTTTTTAAAAAATGAATATTTTGGACCAAATTCATATTCTGGTTGTATATTTAGGACCAAAATTATAACAAATATAACAACTACTTATTGTGTTGCATTAATTTATTTGTCCTCTTTTTTAATAATTGAAAACATGGTCGTAAATGTACAGCTATGATCCATCAATAAAATATTAAAAATAAGTGCAATTTTCTAAGGGGGAATGAGTTTTTTGATGTATAAAACCATGCATCCTCTTCACCAATGCATACATCCTCATCCTCATCACCATCAATCTCTCTCTCTCTCTCTCTCTCTCACACACACACACACACACACATACCAGAAAGAGAAAATGGTGAGCATTGTCGCAAACATGAAGAAAGGAATAAGTAATCTTGTTGACATTGTATCTTGTGGAAGCAGAGGAAGTAAGACTAATTAATCTTATTTATGTATTTGCTTTTCATTTTTTTACTTTAATTTGCCTCTTTACTAATTTCATTATCAATTTTTCAGCTAAGGAAAGTGATGTTGAAGTACCAAAGATGAAAGTTGAGGTATAGTTTTATTTTCCGCGTCAGCTTGAGTTCTAATTAGTCAACAAATGTTGTTTGATGGACGAAAAGTTGAAAACGATAATTTACTGTATTTTCCTATTTTTTTCATTTCCGTTATTTAGGGTTTCTGGTCCTCATATAAAATATCAATTTTTTGAATTTGATTATAAACTAGGATGTAGTATAATTTTTTACTTTACATACCTATATTAATATTTTGTGATATTATTTGGCAGACTAAATTAGCTACGACGACAGCAAGAGGTCCAGACAATGAGAAATCCAATGGTCCTGGTGTTGAATCGACTTAGAAGATGACACAATATATTGTCACTATTTATTGTATTACTCCTACTTTGCATCTTCTTGATTGTTTCAATTGTTTATGTATCTTTTATTATGTAGTATTGCCAAATTTGGGTGGTACTTAATTAGTTTGGAATGGAAGTATTGTTCAAGCTTTAAATAATTAGAGGATTTGAACCTCAATTACAAAAATAAATGTAATAGTACTACTACTTTTTAGACATCATGAAATTAAAGTAGTAGTAGTACTTTTTTTCCTAAGTCAATATTGAAGATTTTTGTTTCGATCTTACGTATATAATCAGACATAAATTTGTAGCAATGGTCAAATGGAATATATTAATATGCGTTATGTATATGTTATGCAAATTGTAATGGGATTTATTCGATTATTGCACAAAACTAGCTAAGCTTGGGGGTTTTGCCTTTCACTATATTCAGGAATATCTTCAAGCATGTTGACATGTTTCGACACGTGATTTAATTAAATCTTGTGAAAATCCTGTATACCATGATTAAATAAGAATCACTCTAAAAGATTTACCAAAACAAGTGGAGTAGTAAGTTTTTATAATGTACATAAGCTGGCCATTTACTGAAGGGTCATTTAGTAGATTAATTAATGCAGTTTCATCAGTCGATTGATATATAGTTTCATTAATCAATAGGATCCTATGATAGTATTTTTTACTTAATAGTGTTTAGTTTTTAGGTTTATTCTTACATTATTTATAATGACAGTAATTCTTATTACAAATTAAATTGTATTAATACTTGGCATGATTATTATGGTATGTTTATGGTGAAAGATAGTCTTTTAAGATTAAATTATCAGGCTTGATTTTATTCAAATTAAATAGTTACATTAAAATTATTTCTTTATTTTGCCTAACTCGAATAATTTAGAATTTTAGCTAATATTACAAGATTGCATAAAATGAATCAAGTCTCTACAGTCCTCTGACAGTCTCTAGAATTTTGATTTTGTTTGAATAAACACTCTGTTGGTATCTATTGTGCTTTGTTGATTTGTTATCGTGTTAGAAATAGGGCGTAGCAACCATGTAAACAAACACACAAAATAAAATCCAAAATAAATAAATATAGACCAAACAAAAAATAATACTGATGGACAATGTCGTTTCTAAACACCGTCAATGGCGGTCTCAATTTATCGACCGTGAATCTCGTTGGGTATCGGCTTTCAGGATGAGAAATGGTAATTTTCCAGCAATAATTTTTTTTTGACGAACATGCTCCGTTGTTAATTTTTCAACCAATGTTGAAGACAAAGATGTGGCATGTTCGCCGGTTATATGTCGGTAAATTAGGATTACCGAAATATTTTCGAGTTTCACATTTCTTTATACAAATGTCACGATCTAGATTCTAGAAGCCACATGTTTACACAATGTGTGGTTTAAATTTGATTATATATTTATGTGACTGCATTAGGATGACATTACACTCAATGCATAACTAAAACTTATCACAAAACACTATTGTACATTTTATTCTTAATTAACTTCATAGTAGCCAAAAACAAAAACACAATAAAAAGTGATAGACAAGTTTGTGTAGTTAGACAATTACACCCAAATAGCATTGGCCTTGATTAGCAAAGGCTTGAGCTTTCCTTGGATATTGAGGGTCATAACCTCATGGGACCCACCCATAAAATTCCTCCCAACGAACACGGCCGGGACGCTAGGGTTACACCCCAATCCAATCAATGCCTTCTCCATCTCCCCTCCATTCGGGAGACGATCAAGCTCGTACACAGCAGGGTTCGCCCCAAACCCGCGTATCAGGATCATAATCGTATGCGACATGCAGCAGCCGGTCTTGCTGAATATTACAACGGGGCTCTGTGCCACAACTTCCTTCACCTTTTCCATCTTGATCACTTTGAAATTACACAACCAATTAAAAATATTTAGTAGAAATTTGATTTTGAAATGTGTGTGTTGAGAGACTTGTAGTTATTTGAATCTCTTTATATAGGCTTTGGAGTGGGATTTTTTTCTTTTTTTTTGTGGAATGTGACGATTATAAATGAGATATTCATGTGTCATCACTTGGGGTAGAGCATGCTAGCTAGTAGTGGTGGAATTAATTAAATTCCAAGAATATCTTCCTTTATTTTCCACGTTTAGTATGTTTTTACGTCTGGAAACGTGATCAAATCTGAAAATAGTTAAAAGGTAATATACCCCAAAGCAGTTCCAAACATCCACGAGAGTTGTGGGATTCTTTGTTAGTAATACTATTATATAAATATAATAATTAAGATGAAATGGAAAATACCTTTAGATGCAAGGAAGATAAATTATACCCACTATAACGGTATAAAAGTATACTCACTTTTATAATTTTACTCTTTAGTGTGTTGGTGGCGGAGGAAAAAGTCTACTCTTTAATTTAATTTTGACACTAGAGTAAATAAGAAAAATAAAATAAAATTATTTATTGACTAACAAAATCCTGTAGAAAACCATGTCGACATTGACGTCTTGATGGAAAGATTTTACAAAAGCCACGTTTGGTTGCCAGGATTCTGTCTGGGAAAGTAACCTGATTCCTAAATATTAAATTCCTGTGTTTGTTTTGGTTTTTAATCAAATTGGGAAAGTAATCAGAATCCGAGAACAAGGAAAGTTAGTACAACTTTCCAGGATTCTAAATCCTAACTTTTCTTAAGTATTTTTTTTCCCAGTTTTAGGATTCTTACATATTTAATGCAATATAGTCTAGTTTTATTATTATTATTATTATTATTATTATTATTATTATTATTATTAAATTATGATGTTTTAAAAATAATTTAAACATAGCACTTAATTTCAGTATAATAAATAACTACGATTAAAATAATCATAATTATAACTATATTTTATAATATTTCATAAAAGTAATTAAGAATTTATTAAATAATGAAAATATAATTATATAATATTAATTGTATAATAAATAATAATTACTCCCTCTGTCCCATTAAAAATACAACGTTTTCCTTTTTTGGTTGTCCCATTAAAAATGAAACGTTTCCTAAAATGGAAACAACTCTATCTCTACTTTTTCATCTCTTTTACCTTACTCTCTCTTCATTAACTCACAAACAACACTACATAAAATCCTGTGCCGATTCCTAAATGTTGCATTTTAAGTGGGACGGAGGGAGTAATTAATAAAGTCGTATTGACATTTTAAAAATTTAAATTTATTCAATTATAATATACATGAATATAATAATAATAATAACAATAACAATCATATTTATTAATATAATAAATGAGTATAATATTCTATGTGACTATAATTACAATTATATTATTATATATTGTGATCGGCAATCCATATTTAAAATATCCATCATAATAATAAATATAATAATATAATTATTATTATTTGTAATTAATAATTTATTATAATTTTTTATTTTATTATTGTTTTTTATAAATAAAAAAGTAATAAGCAGTATATTTTTAGTTGGGTGTTTAAATTAAAATTAAAATTTAGAATCTTGATATTTTTCAAACACAGGAAGGAAAGTAAAGTTACCATGAATCATATTCCTGGGATTCATTTTCACATGAATCATTTTCCTTGCCAACTTTACTTTCCCGTCAACCAAACATGACCAAAGTGATTTATCCACATCAATATAGGTAAAATATGTTAGCAAAAAAAAAATTCTAGCGACGGAAATCTACCGGTGGATTGTTGTTTTTAACCAACAAATTTGTCTGTCGGTAAAACGCAAAATCATATATAGTGCACAATGCATGAGTTAGCGTGTAAAAGTGCATTAGATCAGTTTTAGTTAATACTCCCTCCGTCCGCCATTAGGAGTCTCATTCCTTGACGGCACGAGTTTTAAGAGATGTTAAGAAAAGTGGGTGGAAAAAGTTAGTGGAATATGGATCTCACTTGTATATATTAGTTTTAATTGAAATGTGAGCTGAATAAATTAGTGGAATGTGGGACCCTATCACCATTTATGGTAAAAGTGAATCGGGACTCCTATTCACGAACAGTCTAAAATGAAAAAACGAGACTCCTATTCGCGGATGGATGGAGTACTATAGGTGCATGATCGCGTGACATACTATGTCGGCATAATTGCAATTTGTGTAAAGATAAATACAAACTCACGCGCTCCGATACTGGATTGCAGATCACAAGAATTACAAACGACGATGTGGGTGTGGAGTCGGGGTGAAGAAGACAAAGGGGTGGTGGAGGGATGGATGGAGGCTTGATGGTTGAGTGAGGTGAATTTATGTGGTTTTTCAAAGTATATTCAACAAGGGTGTTTTTGGTACATTGAGTAGGAATAGAAATTGGATTATATTTCAATCCAAAATCCTTTGTTTGGTATGGTATGGAATTAAATTTAAAAGAATTGCATACACACATACACCATACGCACACTGCACGCACTCACTGAATACACACATAGACGAATTGCTTATCCCTAATGGCCCCTGGCGTTGAATTGGTTCCGATATTTTCAATAAAAAAATCCCAAGGGTCCCGGGAGATTTTATCCACGTATTTATAACAGTGTTAGCATATCAAAGTATTAAACAACATTCGAAGGTTTATTGAACAAAGTATTGCATGGAGATGAAAGGGCTATGATCTCTATGTGTTTGTATATGAGTATAGAAACATACTTGTTAGGTGTAATACAACCCAAAGTAAAATTGAATTAATACACAATCAGAAAGATTAGAAAACTGGAAAATACAGAATCAAAATGAAAAACGTAATAATCAAAACTGGGATAACCAATGTGAGATAATTAATGTATTACTAACGCAATCATCTACTTAGAACGCTGATCAGTCATATACTTATTTCATAAAATTAAAACTTTTGTTACTCGTTTGACTTGGTCAAACAATGCGTTGACCGAGCACGACGTACTTCAACACATGTTGCAGGTCTTAAACAACAAATCCAATGCGCGACGCAGATCTTGCAACGTCCATATACATCCATGTGTAGTAACATTTTGAAAAAGAATTGATGTTCAACATTCTTAAGCCTTGCACGCACTACTAGTCTATAAGATGACTAATCATAAAATGCTGTTGTGCATATTATTCTCAATTAACTCGATCAACATACCTATGTAGTTGCCAAAAAAAAAAAAAGAAGAAGAAAAAGTGATAATTAGTTTGTGTAGGTAGGTTAGCTAGATCCAAATAGCATTGGCCTTGATTAGCAAAGGCTTGAGCTTTCCTTGGATATTGAGGCTCATAACATCATGTGATCCACCCATAAAATTCCTCCCAACAAACACGGCCGGGACGCTAGGGTTACACCCCAATCCAATCAATGCCTTCTCCATCTCCACTCCATTCGGGAGACGATCAAGCTCGTACACAACCGGGTTCGCCCCAAACCCGCGTATCAGGATCATAATCGTATGCGACATGCAACAGCCGCTCTTGCTGAATATCACGACGGGGCTCAGTGCCACTACTTCCTTCACCTTTTCCATCTTGATTACTTTCAAACACAACCAATTTATCTATCTTGTTGAAATTGGATTTTGAAAGGATTGTGTTGAGAGACTTGGAGATATTTGAAGCTCTTTATATAGGCGTTGGAGTTGGGAGTGTGATTAATTATATTCCAAGAAGGATAAATTGCATTTAACTTTATGCTAGAATATCATCCTTTATTTTCCGCTTTTAGTATACTCGAATGTAACGTGATTTAATTGGAAAACAATTAATCAAAAGATAATCTACCCAATAACTTGGTATAATATATTTGAAATTGGACAAGTTATATAGGGGAATATATGTCATGTCCCATGGGAATTCTGGGGTTCTTCATTACTTCATGAATTAGAAAAATATGAGCACTAAAATAAAATAATTGAGGAAATTGATCTTTCAATAAGACTCTTAACTATCTTCATTCATTCTAATTAATTATAGAAATGAATGAGCTGTATGGTTATATTTAGTAAGGGTGGAAGCTTCTTACATCTATATGTGCACAAGTTTTTATTTTTGTCAAAATTAGGGGAAAAAAAAAGAATCTATTGCAGATACTTGATGTAGGAGATATGTTTGTGGAGAACTGAGCAAATGATTCTATATGTCTATGATTCATGCATATGTCAAAACGCAAGATTCTCAGCCTATTTCATGTCCAACACATATCATAGAATAAATTTCAGATAAGAACATCCAATCAACTTCTCCTTGATCATACGAGATCATATGAGAGAGAATAAAGTAGAGGTGTGAAGAGAGAATAAAGAAAAAAGAGAAAGAGAGCATGTTTAGCTAAAAAACGTGACTTATTTCAGGTGGGACATCTCGAAAAGGAAAGTGTTCGCTTATTGTGGGACGGGGGAGTAAAAATTTATAATTAATCACTAACATCAAAAAATTAAAGATATCAACGTTTAGTATTTTCCTCTTTCATTCATGACCAGTTATATGTTTAGTTGTGATTTGTTGTTTAAATCATACAATTCAAAATCATACAATTAAAGGGTAGCTCTGGGTTGCGTTAGTGTGCTAACTAATTTACAATAATAACTAATAACTTTCAATTCAGTGTATTAAAATTATCAATATAAAGACATAATTATATCAATACAACATGTAAATTTAAATATCAACACAAAAACATTAGTTTATCAACACAAGAAGATTGATAAATTTATGTCTTTGTGTTGATATTTTTAACATACAAAATTGATATTAGTTATTAGTTATTACCGTAACTTAGTTAGTATTTGATCTAGTTAGTATTTGATCACATATCTATCTCTATATACTGATCTTTTAATATTGGAAAGGTCAAACAGTGATATTATAGCGATAAGATAACTTCACAATATTCACTCTTAAGTATTCTGATTATTCATAAATCAAATTAATTATAGAGAATAAACTACAGAGATTATCTCCGTACGAAAGTAACGAAATAGAGTTGCATCATGTCACATTCACTACATCTACATTGATAGAATAGAAACTTCACTTGAATAAACATTAGTAATATAGATTTTGAACGTGTGATTTATGATGTAGATATTATTCGGTTGCCCTATCTCTTGTGATTCACTTTGTCTAATGCTTACTTAATGCTGAATGTATTCTTAGTTGTTCATTATAGAGCAAAACAGTAATTCATAATCTTGTTGTAAATGGCAATAAACATCAAGAGAAATGACTCAATTATGCAAAGATAAATATTTCCATTTTCCCTCCCTTAATGTCTCAAATTATTTTCTACTTTACATATATGGTGATAAGTATCCTCTGAGGATTAAATATCATGCATAACCAAAAATACAAGTCTGAGAAGTCTGCTTTACTATACTCTTCTGTTTCATCTTCAGGGACTGAGCGGCCGCTTGCTAAGGAAGCTTCTTTTGTTGACACACGCAGCTCTTGCAAATCCATTCAGTTGTGAAGCTGGAAAATTCTTGCACAAGATGATTTAAAACATCGAGAAGAGAACGCTCTGAGATGCTCGAGTGAACTGATCTTCGTCTTTCTTCAATGACATTAGTACTAGTTTTAGGGAGGGATTACTTCAGTGTATAACTTTAGCCGCAGCTTATGATAAAAAAAATGTTCTTTTGTCACTCTACTTCTAAGCTTGCACAACTCAAAAAGCATCACAAAAACTATAGTACTATTAAAGAAGGATTTGAAGACATGCTGGTAAGCCGAAACAGTCGGATGCTCCTTCACACTCAGCGCGGTCAAGAACTCCCAGGCATCCTCGACCGACCCGAATTTGGAAATATGCTGAACAAATGGCTCTGGGAAAGGGAGGGTAGTTATGTTTCTTCATCAGACGGAGAAGCTCCATGGCTTCTTCGAGTTTATTCTCAGATAGAAGCTTCTGAATCAGATTCTTGAAGGTCGCCTGTCAAGGCCTCAAACAAGCTCTCTGCACCAACTCCATCAGGACTGGCTCATGAACCCGCCTATTAAGACATCCAAGAGGTCAGCATCGGCATCAAAGCCCTTCTCTGTCATCTTTGTGAAACAAGCCAACGCGTCGCTAATCTCGTTAGCTGCACAATGCCCTTTGATTAGAATTGTCCATGTCTTGATATCAGGAGGACAGCCTCGTTCCTCCATCGTATCAAGAACCTCAGCAGCTTCATCAAATCTTCTCACTTTACAAAGACCAAATACTAATTGACTGTAGGTGATGTTATCAGGCTCAAAACCGGCATCCCTCATCTTCTCCACGATTTCCTCAGCTTCATCAAACTTCCCGAGACTAGTAAGAGACCTATGAATCCCATCATATATATGTTTGGAGAAAGAATGCCCTGATGCCCCGTACTTGTTCACAACCCTACACACCAAATCAATATTTGGAGTACTAGACGTTGCAATTGCCCGCAGAAACAAGCTGCATTCGGCATCCGAGGGCTTGAAGAAACTATCCATCATGTGTTCATATAGCTTCACACCATCCCCAACCATTTTATTCTTCTGTAGCTGCCTCAAAACCTTTATATACGTATCAATATCCAACTCAAAACCCGCACCCTTCATCTCCTCCATCACGCCCCAGGACTCAGAAATCGACTCCTCCCAACAAAGCACCCTCAGCATTCCCACTTGAAAAACTTATGAGCTCTCAAAGGGTGACCCTTTCCTCTAAGCTCCTTAAACACCCTCAACATGATATTATCCGAAACCTTAATCTCCATCTCCTCCAATTTCCTCTCAACCTCTTCTCCCCATTCACAGCTCTTGATCACCTCAACCACCTCCTTCACCCTATCCTCCATCACATTTTCTTGAATCAACTTCTCATAAAAATGCCTCAAAGCAGTCACCTCATGCTCCATCCTCAAGCGCCACGAAACGTCGAGCAAATAGTCCTGTAAGTCTCCTCATCAAGGTAATACGCCTTCTCTTTCATTTCCTTAATAGTCACCCAAAACTCCTTCATCAGTCCCTTATTCGCATAAATTCTCAAAACCAAACTATAAATCGACGAATTCGAACCCGAAACCCAACAGCCCATTTCAAGAACTTCGATGCATTTTTGGGGGATTTGTGGGTTAACGCTAAATTCGAATCCTTTAGCTCCTTTTTCCAATTTCTTAGGCCAATCATCGGAGGAAAATATCTCGAGAATTGACTCGGGTTTTGATGAAAAGAAGATGCCTTTATTGATGGAGCTGAAATTGATTAAAGATCGGTTTTTTACCAGTAAGGAAGTAGAGAAATGAGGCGCATGGGTCACCTGTTTTCGAATGGAGAGAGCTGGGGAGCGCTGAGTTGAGTAGAGCGCGTTAGCGAGTCGGTGGTGAGTCAGGATCCTCTTAGCTTCATCCATGGGAGATGCTCTGTGCAATTTGATTTCTGAGGTTTTGCAAGGGTTTTTGAATAAACGGGTCTGCGGGTTTGTCCAGACCCGCACCCGTTTACGCATTTAAATTTTCTTAGAAAATCATAAAAAACTATATTAAGATTGGAATTTTGATTTCATAAAAAGAAAAAGCTAAACATAATCCCTTAAAAATCATAATAATATACTAGAGGGAAAAATATAAACCTCATTATGATGGTATTGTCATATTGTTACATGTTAAAGAATTTTAACAAGAAAATTAGACTGAATACCACCTAAAGAAGAGCATCTCCAAAAGCAATGGGTCAGCCATATGATAGCCACAAACTCCTCCAGCCACAGTATCAGCACTAAAATTCCTCCTGTCACATCATCAGGACAAGCAACTGGACAAGCAATAGGCTAGCCACAACAAACAAAATTAAAAAACAATTAAATTTACGGAATTAAACACAGAATACAGAATTAAATTTACGACACATATACGGAAAAATTCATTAATTTCATTTTTAAAAAAAAGTACATTAATTAAAAAAAAAATTATATAATAAGAAAAAAACGGGCTTCCACACACGAGCCCCTGCCTCACTCTACTCCTCGCCGCTACCCGGGACCCCCAAATCTGGCGCATCTAAGGCCGCCACCTCTGCCGCGGCGGCCGCCAAATCAACCCGCATACTCTCGAGGAGGTCATGAAGAAACCTCTTCTCCACGGGGTCAGTTGTCGCCCTCCATTCACCTATGATCTTATGCATTCTCAGCTGTGTCACTTGACGCCCGATGCGGGCGAGCTCGGTTGGCGACTTGCCACTAGGGGGGGGGGGGGATGCCGACTGGACCTCCTCGGAACCCCGGGTGCCTCCCCTGGCTGCCCGTTGCGCCCTCCTCTGACCAATCGGGCGAGTGCGGCGAGTGAACGATGGAGGAGTCGGGAACTCCCTGAACATCGTCGGGGAGCTCGTGGGAGCCATCGCTGCTGTTGTGGTCACCGGCGAGGTTCAGCCGCTGCTTCTTCAGCCGGCCAGCTTCGACAGCCGCCCGGAACTTCTCGGAATCCATCGGCACCAGATAACGGTTCCAGTAGGCGAATTCTTTATACAGCCTCGGCACGGGGAATGCTCTCTCCGCTATCCTCCTGCGGTCCTCGTCATGTCTGCGTTGGTGTACAAGCCCGCAAATCAGGGGAGACTGCAGCCGTGATTCGGTCACACCCCTTCCGGCACTCCTCCCTGCTGTATGGCTTCACATGGGGGCAATTCCTCTTGTAGGCTGCTGCAATTTTAGCCCACATGTTGACGATCCTCTGATTGTTCGAAACGAGGAGATCATCGCAAACAGACACCCAAGCCTTGGACAACGCGACGTTCTCATCCTCGTCCACTTCCTCCGTACACTGTCGTCATCGGCCGGTTGCGACAACTCGCCTACCATCTTTTTTCCCTTGCCCTTCTTCTTCTTCGGTGCGCCTGACCCCGCCCCCGACCTAGTCCCCCTGTATGAATGGGAGTGTCTTCGTATCGAACGCCTGGTTCCAACAACTCCTCTAGGGAGAAGTCTCCACCGGGGTCGATGTGTGGGAAGACGCAGTCAAAAAGTCAAGACTGGGGCGATAGACATTGTCCCTCCCTCCCCGGCTGCACCCCCGGCATCCCCTGAATCCCGGGCTGCATCCCCTGCCATTCTGGCCCCAACCCCGGGATCATCTGCCCGCCCGGCATCCCACTACCCCCGGCTGTCATCCCGGGCATCATCTGCTGCCAACAAGTCTACTCCAGTGATGAGCGGGTCTCAAACTCCCACGGTACCCGTGGGAGGTGGATGGGGACCGATGGGAGTTTGAGACCCGCTCGTCACTGGAGTAGACTCGTTGTTGTTATCCATTTCGCGTTATTTCTCTTGTACAGAAATTCAGAGAGAGAGAAAACTCGTTAAAACAAGTGGTGCAAATGAAAATGACGTTCAAATCGCATATATATAGTGTTTCAGAAATTTTTTTTAAAAAATCCGCTGGCCGATCGCCAGCCTACAGTGGGGGCGAGCCAATCAGCGAGCGCATCGGCCAGCGCTCGCCTATTTTCTCGCCGATTTGGCGCTAGCCGGCCACAATGGTTCGGTGAGCGGACCGGCCAGCGCCGGGAATCGGGTAGCTGGCCCGCTCGCCGACGTTGTGGATGCTCTAATTAATGTTTCTAATTAGACTGAATACCACTTAACCCTTTAAGCTTGTAAAATAATGAAGATTTGTATAAATAAATATGCATATAATCACGTAGATTTGATTTCCCAAAGGAAAGAGAATACTGTAAACCTATTTCTTTTTTCAACGTAGGAATAACCTAAGTTATCATATCATTATAGATTACCAAACTTACCATATCATCATAAATTGATTAAACGTTAATTTTGGAAAGATATATGATTGAAAAAAAGGAAAGAATTTTTATATTTAGAAAACGTTGCCATCTGATCTATGTAAATTATCTTCATATATATATATATATATATAGTAGTTGCATGTCTAATTGTCTATAAAACAAAATACATCAGAACACGTTCTCATGATGCCGAACAAGCTGGAAGGGTTCCGAGACCTAGAGAGGCGGATCCGAGATGTGGTTTATGAGGCTGAAGACACCATCGGCTCTTGCATAACCCAAGTTGCATCTGCAAGTCACAAGCAACCCTTACGCCGAAGTGTCAGGTCAAACCGCCTCAGCTTCTATGGTCCTTTCATACCAAGTTGGCATAGTCTAGTGTACCTCACCAATAACTCCTTGATAAATGGAAATCTAAAAGGTTGAACACTAATTCAATAAATCTTTGCATAAATAAACATCTATTAATTATGGAAAGTCATTGGAAAGTGGCATACTACTCCTATTAAATATGGAAATTATCATTATAAAATAAGCGTGCAAAAAGTACAATATATATGCATATTGACCACTTAATATATTAATATTTTACACATAAAAATAATCATATTATATTACTTTCGTGTCAAGGGAAAAAATTATATAATAACTCTTTGATAGTACTATTTTGTTATTTTATGGGTAAGACTTTTTTTCTTGTTTTATATCTATATTTATATGAAAAATTTACAAAAGATAAAAAGTGTTATCCTCGTCCCAAAAAAATAGAATAAGTTTACGATTTTGGGTCGTCCATTAAAATTAGACTAATTTTAAATATGGAAAGTTTTAAAATTACACATTATTCTAAATTTGGACTCCACAATCCACTAACACTAGTTCCCCCACTTTTTTTGTCCATCACTTTCACTTTATCAATTGCCTATTAAAACCCATGTCATTTACAATTTTGTCTATTTTTGTGGACGGAGGTAATATAACTTATATTTTTATCAACATATTAAATCATCAATTATAATTTTCAATATTTTCTTATTACCATTAAAAAATCAATAAAATTTAAAAATAAGCAAATCAAAAATCCAAAATGAAAAATATTAGTGTCATATTATTTCAAAATAGAATGGCTTGATGATCACTGAAAAGTTTAGTCATATCAAAATAGTACTATCAAAGAGTAATAATATGATTTTTTTTCTTTGACATATAATGTAATATAAATTACTTGTGTAAAATATTAGTATTACATTAAGAGGTCAATATACATATATATTGTACTAGTATAGTGCACGTCTATTCTATGATAATAATTTTCATATAGTAGTAATATAATGTCACTTTCCATAACTAATAGATGTCAATTTTATACAAAGATTTATTGTATTGGTGTTCAATTGACGTGGCATTAAAACCCTTTTTAATTTCCATTTTTCAAGAAGTTATTGGTGAGGTACACCAACTTACTATGCCATATAACCCTTTTTAATTTACTAATTTTTTATTTTTTTTATTTTTAATCTAGGCATAAATTTTTAATACCAAAAGTGCGAAAAGAAGAAAGATGGCTGCATCCATTCTCTTTTATGCTTCTACGTGTGTTTGGGACTCGATTTTTTAAAAGTGAATATTCTTGACCAACTTCATAAAACAACCACATGTTTAGGAACAAAAAAGGATTTTAGCCTTATATAATTGTAGTTAAGTAGTGTAATAAATAATAGAGTAATGCCAACTAGTTTAATAACATTAGTCAAGAATTATAACATCAATTAATCATGTGTTCCTCGACATTCTCAGGGAATTCACCAGCGAATGTGTTCCTCGGTATTCTCAAGGAATTCACCAGCGATGACATGTCAGGTCTAAGTGATCATGCATTAATTGAGACAGCTCAATATTATCTTAAGGAGAGAAAATTCTTTCTAGTCTTGGATGATGTGTGGACTATGGAGGCTTGTATGACTATCAGAGTGGTTTTGTCCAAGAGCAATTACATGAGTAAAGTAGTCATCACCAGTCTCGCAAGAAGAGTGTAGGAGACAAAGTTAGTCAGCTAAGGGAATCCTTCGAGCTTCCCTTCTTGAAGGATTCACAACATTGGAAACTTCTCTCATGCAAGGTACTCCCTCCGTCCAGCAATAGTAGTCCCATTTCTCCAAGGCACGGGTTTTAAGAAAGTTTTGGAGTGTGTAATAAATGGTGTGTGATAGTGGAATTTGGGACCCACCTCAATTGTGTTAAAATATTTTATTCCATGTTGGAAGTTTTATTGGTATGAGATGAAGGTGCCAAATTTGGCTTTGTCTACCAAAACTAAAGAAGCTGCCAATTTTTTTTTTTGGAGTTTTTATGTGTTGAGTTTCACGGACAGAAAGAAAGAAAGAAAAACTGAATTTAAAAATTACACAAACATTAACAAAATGCTTTCAAATGCTAATTCATCACATTCATTTCAAATCTGTTCAAAATACACTTCCAAAAGTGCTAAAAATACAAGGAGGGAACTGAAATGTTCAAATTTCCCTCTATAAAAAGTTTGAAGGAAATTTGAATTCCAAAAGGTACAACTCCAAACATTAGCTATAAATACACCACCTACACTCATTTAAGACACTCTTACCAACCCCAAAATCTGAGAAACTCCAAAAAAAACTCCCTTAGTTTATGTAAATTTAAATCCCTCAGAGAAATTTCATCATAGGGATGGATAATGGGCAGAGGCAAACCAAACACTTGAACAGCAACATCAAGAACAATGTGGTGCAGTTTCTACTCAAGCACAACCATGATGGAGTACTTGCAAGAGGGGCTGTAATGGAGGCAGCAGAGACATTTGAGGTCAGTAGGAAGACCGTGTACAGGCTATGGAAGGCAGCCAAGGAGCAGATGCAAAGGGGAGAACCTGCAAGCATGGAAGGAAAGATTAAAGGATACACACATGCTGACATATTACAACTTGATGAAGAAAAGGTTAGAAACTTATCTATTCTTGAGAGAGCTTCATAGAGAACAATGGCTGTCAAATTGAATGTTAGCAAGAGCACAGTAGGTGTATTGGTGAAGCAAGGTAAATTAAGGCCACATACGAATGCAATCAAACCTGCCCTCACCAATATGAATAAGCTAGCAAGAGTTAGATGGAGTCTTAGTCAACTTCAGCCACAAATTACTCAAGCTAGAGTTCAATATCAGAGCATGCACAATGTAGTGCATATAGATGAAAAATGGTTCTATATGACCAAGGCATCAGACAGGTACTACCTTTTGCCGGATGAGGATGAGCCATATAGATCATGCAAATCCAAGAGATTCATCACCAAAGTTATGTTTATGTGTGCTGTCAGTAGACCACATTTTGGTATGGATGGGCAGGCAACTTATGATGGTAAGGTGGGAATATTTCCCTTCACTGAAGTACTGCCAGCACAGAGGAAGTCAAAGAACAGGCCCAGAGGGACCATGGAAACCAAGCCATTACATTCAGTCACAAAGGAAGTGATGAGAGACTGCCTTATCAACAAGGTATGCAACTTTTTCCATTCTATCAGATCTTAAAAACTCAACAAAGATCATCATTTAGCTATGTTATTGTTATTCATGCCAGATTATACCTGCAATTAAGGCCAAGTGGCCAATTTGGGCAAGCAAAGACATCTACATTCAGCAAGATAATGCAACCCCACACATAACAGCTATGGATCCAGAATTTCAGGCTGTTGCCAACTCAGATGGATTTAAAATCCAACTGATTTGTCAACCACCTAATTCCCCTGACACTAACATCTTAGACTTGGGATTTCTTAGAGCAATTCAGTCACTGCAGTATGAGAAACCATGCAGCACTGTGGATGAACTTGTGGGGAATGTGTGTAGCTCTTTTGCAGAGCTTTCACCACAAACTCTCAATAAAGTTTTCCTAAGCTTGCAGGCTTGCCTCACTGAATACCTACAGTGCAAGGGTGGAAATGGCTACAAAGTTCCTCACATCAACAAGGATAGGCTACAAAGAACTGTTGGATTGCCTAAAGTGTTGGAAGTGGATGGGGATCTTGTGAGAGAGGTGCTGCATTACTTACAAATGCCAGAGAACAATGATGGGTCAATGTATGATATTGGCCCTCTGTCAAATGCATTTGGCTTCTAAGTAAGCCAAAGTGATGGTTATGAAATAGGGTGGACTGATCTTTTTGGTGTGTTGGTCAGGCCATAGTGTTTATGGAATATGGTAGTCTGATTTTTTTGGTGTGTTGGTCAGCCCCTATTATTTTTTGGGTTAGGGTCTGATGTTTTTGTTTTTTTGGTGTATAGAAATAGTGCAAACCTAATGTGATGCACATATGCAGGATGATGCTATAAGACCCTCAGAAATATTTCATCATAGGGAATGGACACAAGCCTCCAAACCTAATCAAGGGGTGGCTTTTCACACAATATAAGCACCACAATTCACCACAGCACCACCCAACAAAAGCCTCCAAACCTAATCAAGGGGTGGCTTTTCACACAATATAAGCACCACAATTCACCACAGCACCACCCAACAACAAATTGCAGCAAGTATAGCAACAATAAACCATCATAAACATCCCTCAGAAAATTTTCAGCATAGGGAACCAACAAAAGCCTCCAAACCTAATCAAGGGGTGGCTTTTCACACAATATAAGCACCACAATTCACCACAGCACCACCCAACAACAAATTGCAGCAAGTATAGCAACAATAAACCATCATAAACATCCCTCAGAAAATTTTCAGCATAGGGAACCAACAAAAGCCTCCAAACCTAATCAAGGGGTGGCTTTTCACACAATATAAGCACCACAATTCACCACAGCACCACCCAATAACAAATTGCAGCAAGTATAGCAACAATAAACCATCATAAACATCCCTCAGAGCCATTCAGCATACAAATAAGCACCACAATTGGATTAATCAGCCAAACATCAGAAATTTCAGCATATAGCAGTAGAATGCACAAATTCCAGCAACCAACAACAAATTCCAGAGCGACCATCAGTCAAACATTACTAATTCCAGCATATAGGGCAAGATTAAGCCTCCTAACCCAAAAGGGGGTGGCTAAATCAACACAAAAAAATACTGTAACCCTAAATACAGACCAAGTCAGAATCTCCGAACCCTAGATAGGGGGTGATTCTTACAAAACTCACAATATTAGAGGAGATTTTTCATGCCGGGCAAGAGAATCAGGAGGAACTCCTTGAACCACTCCTCTTCCTCAACAGGACGCCGCCGCCTCTTCACCCGCGGAGTTTCAGGTACCACAGTGGAGTCGGGACTCTCATAACCCGGCGTATCAGGGACGATAAGCTCCGAATCGAGCATGGTCTCCGGCGTATCAGGGACGATAAGCTCCGAATCGAGTATAGCTTCCAGATCTGGGGTTTCAAGGAACATAGAGGGCTGAGAATCGGTCCACGGAGGGACTTCCACCATCGGCGTTTCAGGAACTACGGTGGACATCGAATCGGCCGAATCTAGCCCATAGATGGGTGATAGGGTTTCAGAGGGTACATAATCCATTTAGGCTAGAGTGGGGAAGAGGAGGAGGCGGCGATTGGGAGGAGGAAGAGGAGGCGGCGTCAAATTAGGGTTTCAACAGAGCGAATTTTGATGAGCGAGAGAGAGAGGGAGAGTTGTGTTGATGTTAGTGAGCGAGAGAGTGAGAATTTTGGTGAGCGAGAGAGTGAGTATTGGTGATTTTAGGGATAGATAGAGTGAGAGAGATAAGTTAATTTTGGGGGAGGTGGTGTTTTTTAATGGCAATGTAGTAAATTATTGAGAATTGGGAGGGTAATTAAATTGTCCAAATATAGTAAGTAGAACCGGGACTCCTATTGCCGGACGGACAAAAACGGAAAAACGGGACTTCTATTGCTGGACGGAGGGAGTATTTGGTAAACCCGACATGTGCTTTGATGATTTGAAAGTTGTTAGAGAATGTATAGGCCATAATTGTCATGGATTGCCACTTTCAATCGTGGTGATAGTAAGAATTCTTTTGGAACAACGTGCAAGAGTGAGCTTATAAGTGCAATAAAAGAAGTATGCAAAGAATGAGCTCGACTCATATATATATGCACGTAAATAGGCTAGTTTTTTTTTTTGCCTTTTTCTTAAATTCTGCACGCATTCTGAGAATGCGTATTTAGTTACATATTTTGAGAATGTGTAACACCCATTTTCTGATTGACCCAGTAGGCTAGCCCGGTGGATTGGCCCAGTAGATGTGACCCGATTCACATCTCTATATAGATTACCATTGGATTGGAATATGGAGCCAAAAGTTGTCCAACGTCTCTATAGTATCTTTCAATCCCACAATTTTGGGAACTTAGTGATGGTTGTTGAAAGGACTTCCAAAGGTGAGGTCAAAACATGTCGTGTTCATGATGTGGTACATGCATTATGTGGTTTAAAAGTTTTACAAGAGCAACAAAGGTTTTTCCTTGAAGTGAAATGTAAAACAGATTATTTTTGTCATAATGTTGTTATGTTTTACATTTAATGGATGTTAATGCATGTTTAAATGTATAAGTTAACTTAACAAAGTCTAAGTCTTTGTTTTAGTAGACCGGTTGTGGGCGTCGTCCACTTTAAGGTAACACGGTCAGTTCTAAACAAAGAAAAAGATGAATTTCACAACCTAGATGGAATTTGACTATCCATCGAGAAAGGTTGCAATGTCAGTCCGCATATTTCTAAGCCTTACTGAAATAAGATGACATTGGTGTGGTATAGCACTGAACGGATCTAACAGCAAGACTTGCCTTAGGCTATCTACTGAAAGGCGAGGTCTTGATAAATATTTGTTTCTTAATCAATGTAGGTTAGCATTGAGCATACGGTATTGATTATGCACTACTTTGACTTATCAAATGGTGCGGGTTTTTCGCAACCCAATAATCCTGATATATTGGGTAGTGGTGATCGATATCTAGCGGTGCTAGGATTGCTATTATATTGAATCGTGCGCGAGCTGAGTCTCGTTTGATAATGTCCTCAAGAGGAGCGCGAAACAAGGTTTTATTATTCGGAACCTAGCTAGTTGGAGTGTGATTACTCTATGAATAATAAATAAGCGTTTCATGCTAAGTCCACTCTTGGAATTAATAAGAAGTTAATTAATTAAGTCAATAGCAGACATTAATTAATTAATGGACATTTTAATCTTAAGCACGGGAAATGAAAGTTAAACGGAAACCCGGATTACTTGTAATTTCGGATTTGGATGGGGAGAGTTCAATATTACTTCTGTAGTGGCTGCTCGTAATATTCCAATTATAACTTATATTAAATTGTGGGTTCAATTTAATTAGTAAAAAGTAAATTGGATGAGCCCATATCCAAAACCTTCCATAGATCCCTGTCTGGGCCCAAAAGGAACTTAATATAAATAGGAGAATAAAGGAGACAGAAATAACACAATTTTATTTGCTAAAATTTTCGAAAATTTCAGCTCTCACAAGCTGTAGGAATTTTCGAATTCCTCTCCTATTCCAAAAAGGATTTCTTCTGTCTTCTTTATTTAAGTCCTAGTATTCTAGTAAGATCAGCCCACACTGATATTGGGATACAGTTCGGGAACCAGAGAGAAGATTTGTGGTCTAGTACTCAAAGCATCACGTGGAGAAGAAGCTAGCCATCTTCAATTCTTTGGAGAATTAATTAGGTATTTTTCTGCTCCGTAGAAAAGCATGTTTTAGTATTTCAATATTCTTAAAGCATGATTGATTCAAGTTATGAGCATGATTAATCCCGTTAAGTTGGCCTTATTGGGCTTACAGTATGGTCCTTATTTGGGTCAACAGAATTCAATGGTTTGATTAAGTGATAAATTTTAGTCTATATAGTTGGCGGTCGTTTTCTTAGATAAAACAATATCAAGATATAATCTATGATTGAGTTGTGAGATTGAATCTTCTGAATAAAACTCATTGCATATTTAATATCGGGATACAATCTTGCAAACCGAATCAATTCCACATTTGTTGGATTCAGCGACGGAACTACATAGGGACAAGCCCCCGCGCGCGGGGGCTTGGCCAGCCCCAGACCCAGACTCCCCATTACATGGCTGTCCTCTAACCAGTCTCCGCCCCAAGAGCCAATGAATCCCGCCATCCGATTATCTAAAATTGAAAGTAGAATTAGCAAGAAGAACACAAGACTTGGGCGGCGAAGTGGAAAAAAGGCCGAGAGAATGCAAAAAGAGGAATTTTGAAGAAAAAGAAATGGCGAGGCGGCACGGGGAAGAAGATGAACAGGGCGGTGCAAAAGATCTTTTATTTATTTTATTTTTTTTGGATACATCAGGTGCATTGGAAGAAGGAAAAATATCTGACGTGTCAAATAGTAGAAAAATTAGTGATAAATTATATTTACCGTATTTTGATACTCCATTTTTTTGAGCAAAATCAAAGGAGCATTTAATTTATTTTATTCTCCATAACATATATGTAGTCCATTACTCGATCGTATAAAATCCTTCATCATAATTTAATTCCATCCTTAATAGTTAAAATCAAATCAACACAAACTATTTAATTACTCCAAATAATGAAAACAATCTTAGTTCCAAACATTCTTAAATTTACTAAGATAAAGAGTATTTGTGAAATTGATATTGCATATAAAATTGATAGTAAAAATAATTTTTTTACTACAATTCGTCTAAGACAATTAATAGTAAAGACGTTTCATTTTGAGTACTCATTTTGGAAAAAATATACTTCCTCTATTCCAACAAAGTTGAGTTATATTATTTTTAGGGATATCCCAACTAGGGATGTAAATGTAGCCCGCAACCCGTGGGCTGACCCGAATAGCACGCCAAATTTATAGGGTTAGGGTTGAACTTTTATAACCCGAAAGAAATCACAACCCGACTAGCCCGTACCCGATTAACCTGCAACTCGTTAGGGCCAGACCCGAAAACCCGATGGGCTGGCCCGAAAACCCGATAAAAATTTTATTATTGCAATTTTTAGTCCTAATTCGACATTTCATTGATTGATTTTATAATTATAGATAACTAAAAAAAAGTAACTTTCAATTTTTATATTAAATATATAAATTATATATTGAATTTTTATTAATATAATAATTGATAAATAAACTAAAAACTTTAAATTCACTAAAAAAAATTTAAATTTCTAAAATACGCATTAAAATTTTACGAAATATCTCAAATATTAGTATTTGATCATGTTTATGATTGAGTTTAAGCATATATCTCACATTTATCATTATTAAATATTTTACATTTTATGAATATAACTAATTTTCATCATTATTTATGGGATTGATCGCATGTTAATCTTATCGGTAGCAACTCGATTAACCCGTTGGACTAGCCCGAAACCCGAGCTTTTAGGGTTAGGGTTGAACTTTTATAACCCGAAAGAAATTACAACCTGACTAGCCCGCACCCGATTGACCCGCAACCCGAATAGGGTTGGCCCGAAACCCGGTGGGCCGACCCGATTGACATCCCTAATCCCAACTAAGTTGAATCATTTTTTTTTTGACAAAAAATAAAACATTCACTCACTCTTATTTTATTCCATCATTTACTTTACTCTCTCCTTATGTTTCCTATTTTATTAATCTTTCATACTTTTCAACACAATTTCTTAATCTCTGTGTCCAAAAGTTTTATCTCAACTTAGTTGGGACGAAGGGAATAATAAATAGTTAAAGTGAAAAGATAATAAAGTAAGAAAGATAATAATATAAAAAGGAGTATTCTCTATATTATTCTCTCTCTTATTTTACTTTTTTCTATACTTTAATTATTTATTATCGTTTTTTAAAAATGAATGCTGAAAATGAAATACGCGATGGACAGATGGAGTATGAAATTAAATATTTTACTATTGTTATAATTTTAAAGTTTTCCGGCCCCGGCTTATTTAAATTTCTGGTTCCGTCACTGGTTGGATTATGTGTCAAATTTTACCCTATTAGGTTTGTTAGAGATTTGTTATGCTGCGCGTGACTTGCTGAGCGACGGGTGAGTGTCCCTCTCATTTTCTATTTTTTTTTTTCCCTCTCAATTTCTATTTTCTTATGTATATATTCGTATCTCTTCCACGTTTTTTCTCTCTGCGCAAACTGCCACTTTGCTAGAACAACCAAAATTTCTCTCTGCACATCTGCCACTTTGTAAATTTCTCTCCACCTCTCTTCCATGTTTCTTCTTCTTGGTGAGTTTTAAATATTAGTGTTACACTTGAAAGTTATACAAAAAGGATAAACACAGATGATGATTGCATAAAAGAGAAGAAGAAAATAGATCTAATTTGATTGCAAGTCCCGTCAATGGAAGGCGTAATTTATTGGGGATGAAGCCCAATATTAAAGATCACAATCTCAGCTATGTCACCAAACACTTCCCTTGCTTTCACAGCATATCGAAAGTGAGCACATTGGAATTTGCATATATAAATGGTGATATGATTTAGATTTTTAAGTCATAAATTAAAATATCCAAAAACGATTATAAGCTTTGGAATTCCAATTCGGGGGATGGAGATGGAATCGTGCAAATAGGTGGATTTTGATCATCATAGAAATAGAGAATTGGCAAGATGGAAGAGGCACACATTCATACAGAATTGTAAATAGGCAAGGAGGAAGAGAATCACTCAATATAAGCAGTAACAATTGAAATTCGAGATCTTTTTCATGGACAGTTAATTTAAGAATGGCAGAGAAATAGAGAAACAGAGAAGGGAGAGAATTTCACGGAACAAGAAAAAGAGATGTGAGGTGACGTGGAAGAAAGGGGGCGCTCAGACCACCTCCATTGGTGACAGTACACACTATGTCACTCACAAAAACAAAATAAGTATAATTAAAAAAAATTCTAAAACAAAAAAAACCAACCGCCACCAAACAAATTGAGGGGCACATGCCACATGTCATAATATTAATGGCTGAATATTTGATTTCTTTTTTCTTTTTGTTTTTTCACTTTTTATTATTGATTTATTTTATTACTTATTATTGGACTACATGTATGTTGTAATAAATTTGCACAATAAAAATATAATTCTACATCACATTTTCAATCTTGAAAATTTTGCACTACATTAAATTTTGATTGTTTTATTAATTATTATTTTTTTATTCAATGATTATTATATTTATCTCTATATATCTTTTCAAATATCATGTGAATTATTCTTCCAAAAAAATCATGTGAACCACTCTTCCATAAAATGACATCTGACTACATTTTTTATTATTTTATTTTAATTTATTATTTTTTACTATTTGCTACTACATTGTGCTTTACTTTTCTATATATATCCCACTTAACATATACAATTCCTCACAAAAGCAACCAAATCCTCCAAATTATCGCCCTTTCATTCTTGTTTTGATAAATTTGGTTTTATGGATCCAAATCATCCAAATTATCGCTCTTGTTTCCCAAACTATTTTAATTCCCAAAATTATCAACAATCATCAGAATATCCAAGTTCGCAAAATTTTCCAAATTTTGCAACACCTTATCAGAATCCCCAATCATTTTCAAATCCCGAGTATTCACAAAACTTTGAATTATCTCCAAATCTAAGCCAAATTCCTACATCTACTGAAATTCCCACATCAACAATGTCGTCCAAAACTTGTTCGGAGATGCCCAACAAGAGAACAAAAAGAAGAGGAGCTCAAACAATGTAAGTTGGGTTGTGAAAGAAGATTTAGCACTTATGTCTTCTTGGGTCCATGCAAGCGTAGATAGTGTGCGTGGTAAACATCAGAAGGGAGATGCACTATGGGTACGTGTGAAAAACTTGTATCACGTAGCTCAAGCAGAAAATCCAGCTAAAATTAACAAAAGAAATGTGGATTCTATGAAGAGTCGATGGAAACGACTTAACGAAAATGCAAACAAATGGGTGGCTGCTTGCAAAGAAGCAAACGCGCGAAGGAGGAGTGGAATGAGCGACCAAGATGTTGAGAATGAAGCTCATAGCATCTACCAAGGAGGAGGCGGCAAAAAATTTCAAGATTTGATAGTGTTTAATGAAGTTATGAGCAAACATCAAAAGTGGAGTATTCATGATACAACACAGGTATTTCCTCCTTACAATGAAAATGTTGGTTATGAACAGGATGATAGCAATTCAAAGAGGACAAAGACTTCTGAATCTGGCGAGTATACTATCCCTTCAAATCCGGAAACTCCTACATCTGGCCATTCAACTAGTTCTCGGCCTATGGGCAGAGACAAGGCAAAAAGAAAAGGAAAAAGTAAGGTAACACAATCTGATTCTACTAATGCTCAAGTTGCTGCAGAACTTCATGCACTAAGGCTAGCTAAAGATAATGAGAACGAACTAGTGAAGGCTCGACTGCAGATAGAGCGTGAAAAGCTAGAAAAGCCCTCTATGAAGATGTACCAAAAAATGTTGATCAAGTTGTTGGACAAAGAGCACTTGTCCCCAGAAGATCAAGAGATGAAACATCAACTAATGGATATTGTGTTTGAGAATGAAGCTCATAGCATCTACCAAGCAGGAGGCGGCAACAAATTTCAAGATTTGATAGTGTTTAATGAAGTTATGAGCAAACATCAAAAGTGGAGTATTCATGATACAACACAGGTATTTCCTCCTGACAATGAAAATGTTGGTTATGAACAGGATGGTAGCAATTCAAAGAGGACAAAGACTTCTGAATCTGGCGAGTATACTATCCCTTCAAATCCGGAAACTCCTACATCTGGCCATTCAACTAGTTCTCGGCCTATGGGCAGAGACAAGGCAAAAAGAAAAGGAAAAAGTAAGGTAACACAATCTGATTCTACTAATGCTCAAGTTGCTGCAGAACTTCATGCACTAAGGCTAGCTAAAGATAATGAGAACGAACTAGTGAAGGCTCGACTGCAGATAGAGCGTGAAAAGCTGGAAAAGCCCTCTATGAAGATGTACCAAAAAATGTTGATTAAGTTGTTGGACAAAGAGCACTTGTCCCCAGAAGATCAAGAGATGAAACATCAACTAATGGAGATTGTGTTTGGAAAATGAATGATTTTAGTTTGATATGAGTTTGGTGTGACAATAAGTTATGTAATATTCGTTTGGTGTGACATTAGTTTAAGTAATATTAGTTTGGTGTGCTTTTAATATGTAATGTTAGTTTGGTGTATGTTGGTGTGATCTTTGTTTGCACTTTATGTAATATAAATTTGTGTAATATTAAGTTTATGTGATATGGTCACATGCATCTTCTGGACATGCATTTTCCTGCAAAAGTATTTGAAATGTCACAAATATCATTACTTTATCACATGCATTTGCATATATGAATTTGGTGCTACTTGCATTACAAAAGCTTTGAAATGTCACATGCATCACATTGTCAATCAAATGGGTTGTCATCGCATGCATTATCCTGCAAAAATTAGATATGTCACATGCTTTACTGCAATTGTGTGTTACATGCTTTACAAACATCACTTCTTTATCTGACAAAAGTTTTGAAATGTCACATGTATCACAGTGCCACTCAAACGTTTTGTCATCGCATGCATTATCATGCAAAAATTAGATATGTCACATGCTTTACTGCAATTGTGTCTCACATGTCTTGGGGTTTAGTGTCACATGCAAATTTATTTAGTCTATACATAGCTCGTGGAAATTGTTTGAAGATAACACCAAGTACTCATTCCACCTCCAAAAAATGTCTTCTAGTGAAAACTCATCACTTTCATCAGATTCAAGTTCTGATGATTCAAATATCATAGCACTCAATGAATGGGAGGAACGAGTTTCTCAACAAAATCATCAAATCTATACAATTGTTGAGAACATGTTATCCGCCAATCACAATCTAATTGTAGGGGCTCAAGCTTCTACAGTTAGAAAAAGGTATTGTGAAAGGCAACGCGAGATTGGTGCTGAGCGTTTGATCAATGACTACTTTAGTCCCAACCCGACATATGTTTGTCATCGTTACAGAAATGTACCGGAGCTATGCGGGTGTTGGCGTATGGTACATCATCCGATGTCGTTGATGAATATTTGCGGATGAGTTCAACGGTGACGAGAGATTCTCTAATACATTTCGTTGAAGGTGTTATTTCATGTTTTGGTGCCACATATCTTAGAAGACCTAATGAACAAGATCTCGCTAGACTTCTATATGTAGCAAGATCAACGTGGTTTTCCAGACATGATTGGGAGTATAGACTGCATGCATTGGGAGTATAGACTGCATGCAGTGGGAATGGAAGAATTGTCCTAACGCATGGGCTGGACAATATACAGGGAGAAGTGGCAAACCAACGATCATTTTGGAAGCTGTTGCATCATACGACTTATGGATATGGCATGCATTCTTTGGAACTCCAGGTTCGTGCAATGATATTAATGTACTCCATAGGTCTTCTGTTTTTTATGATGTCTTAGATGGTCGAGCACCATATGTAATTACGTAGTAAATGGTCATCAGTATAATAGGACATATTATCTTGCTGATGGCATATACCCTGCATGGGTTGCATTTGTGAAGTCAATCACTTCTCCACAAACTCAAAAGCATAAGTTGTTTGCTCAATTCCTAGAGTCTATCAGAAAAGATGTTGAACGAGCATTTGGAGTCCTACAAGCGCGTTTCGCATTTTTGCGAAGGCCATCCTTGTCTGGGACAAGATGTTGATGGGAAAATTATGATTGCTTGTATAATCATGCATAATATGATAGTAGAAGATGAACGTGATACATATCAAAATTATTATGATCTACTGAGTTTTTTGAAGATACACCCACAAGAGCACAAGAAGGAAATGCTGAAGTTTTTTGCTACTCTTCTCAACGGATCGGGAGTTTGCTTTCTTATATAACAACTCGAGATCAACTCTGCAATAGAAAAGCTTATATTGCTCTTCGAGATGATTTGATTGAGCACATTTGAAAAAAATTTGGCACAAATAGTTGAATGTGTAATGTTTATCTTTTTTAGTAATCTTTCTTATTTTTCACTTTAGTTTGTAGTTTGGTTTGTTTATTTTCTATTATTGTACCGTATTTCTTTTATTTGTGTATTTTTATTATGTTGTACTTCACTTATATATGGATGTGTAATAATTTTTATTATAAATTTGAATTATCAAATAATTTATATAATTTTTATATGAGTTTCTTAATATATTTGAATAAATATAAAATTTATATTGATTGAAAGTATATGAAAAATAAAATATGTATTGGGTTGAGTTCGGGTCATTGATGGAAATAAGAGTTTTAATAAGTTGGGGACTTTATATGTGGATGAAAGAGAAATGAATTTTATTCAAAAGTTAGATGGGGTTTGGGGTTGGGTTGGGTGCAAAGAGAAGGTAAAAGGGAAGCTCCAATTTCGATCCATTTGCCTCCTTTTGTTTCTTCAATTTTGGATTTTGTATCCAACTTACATGATTTTTTCCTCTCTTTCGCCACAATTGGATCTCAGAGGTTTTACAAGGATTTTGAATTTGGGTAAGTTTTTATATACGAGTCTGCAGGTTAGTCCCGACCCGAACCCGTTTATCCATTATGGGTCTACGGGTTGCACCCACTTGGTTTTCCTCAATATTTTAGTACAAAATGAAAACACTAACTTAATTCCCTTAAAATACCATAAAAAATAAAAAAAAAATTGGAGTGGAACATTTATTTTACAAAATGAAAATGATAAATTCCCTTAAAAAATCTTAAGAAATTATTTGGAAATGTTCTCTATCAGTCCATGGCAAGAGTATTTCTCTAATTTTAAAATTAATAAATTTGTACTAGTACTAGTTTGGGACCAATTCGAATATAAATTTTAATACATTAAAGAATAGTATAAATTTTTTAAAATTCAGTTAAATTATAATCCTTCTCGTGATTTGAAAAATTAACAAGAAAAACATTAGGATTGAAACATATGCTTGCAAATCGCAATGATCTCGCGAGAGGAATCTGTTTTTTAGCATAATTACATGTATTACGACTCTATTTAAGCGGAATGAGGGGAGTAATATTCAAGATTTCAAGTTAAACACATCATTACGGTGAGAGAAATCTAACAAAGAACCCATTCAATAAATAGAAAAACCACAAAAGCATCTCTTTTTTTCAAAATGTGTAACAAAACTCAGATGTAGTTTAAACTCCAGTCTTGAAAAAATATATTGCACAGGACAGGCATCGTGTCGTGATCAAATCATCAAACGTGACCTCTTGAATACAAAATAACTATTGGCCTGAAATGGAAACGACAGAATTGTAATGCTCACCGAGCCCAAAGGCATGCCTGTGATAGGATAGCATAACGCTTGAGCCAGCTGAGCCAGTGGCGTTGCCCGATTTGTATTCCTTTCCCATCTCTACATCAGGAAAGGATCCGGAAAATATCATGATATGTTTCTTCAGACAGTGGGTCAGAGCACCAAGTTCCAGTTGTCCTCCCCAGGCCGCTGTGGATTCTATTTCGTTACAGTAGTCCTCAAATCTTTCTGTAAGGGACTCTTCGGATTCTCCATCTGCCATATTCTCAGACAGAAAAAATGGCAGAAAATCTGTTGCATGTTCCCGCATATAAGTAGCTACCATTTTCCGAAGCTCTTGGTAGTTATATGGAGAAGAGCCTCCAGATTGAAGGGCCAACTGATTCTCAACAGCTCGGTACAGACAATGCCCATCCGGCTTTATTTCATTG
The DNA here is from genome assembly GCF_023119035.1 of Salvia hispanica. Lineage (NCBI taxonomy): Eukaryota > Viridiplantae > Streptophyta > Magnoliopsida > Lamiales > Lamiaceae > Salvia > Salvia hispanica. Next base: position 13,991,384 of record NC_062967.1, on the reverse strand, counting down.
ATGGTGAATCCAAGAGGCTCGAGCTTTTTCTCTAACTTCTCATCTTCAATCATTCGATCACTCACAATTTGGCTCTGCTCCTCTTGTATTCTTTGCTCCCTGGCTGCATCCTGTTCGGCTCTTTTCTTATGCTTTTTGGCACTCTTACTGAGTTTTGGCTGCTCAGCTTTATTTGTGATTGAAACCCCAGCAATAGCCTTCACCACCAAGTCATCAAGCTTTCCTTTTTGACTGCTGCTACTGCTATTAAAGCCTAATGAAGCCAGTTCATCGGCTTGTCTTTCTTTAAGCTTTGTTGAGAGTCTAGCTATCTCTTCATCAACTTGTTTCTTCTTAGTTTTTTGCTCAGCCTTGCTACCTTTAGCAGCCGCCTTTTTCATTGCAACTTCCTTGTTCTGCAGATCAGTAGTCTCTTTCCTGCAAATAAACAATTTTTGGACAAACTGCTAATGAGTTTTGTACTTAGTACTTCAAAACATAGTTTCTGACTTTTTATTCTGTAGTTAGCCATGATGGTTCATATTTCCTATTCCAGAGTTCAAAAGTTCTCTTCAGAAAAGTCATCCAAGTATTACTGTACCTGTGTCTCGAAAGCACCTCTTCAAGTGTTTCTTGCTTCTTCTGAGATACGGTTTCTGAGATCTCCTCAGATGATTTGTCCATAACTTGAGGTTCATCCGCCATTTATCAGCCTGAAGGCAACCAACCCCATCAAAGAAAATAAAAGAAACACAACCAATTCAATAAACAGGGATTTGGTATGAGTCTATGTGAAGAGCAAATATACATATTTCTAACCTATGGATGTATGACGTACTCTCACATAATCGAGTAAAAAAGTAGCCAGTTACTTCCATGGTATTGGGGCAACAATATTGCTGAGCTAGACATACACCAAATCAGTGACAGATTACTATATTATCCCAATAAATCATCAGCAACATTCATCAGCCCTGGCATGTATGTCGAAACAAATACACCAAAAAGTAACAAGGCCGTGGAACCAATGATCTACCTAACCATCTTTAGTAATGGCCAACCATTAAATCGAAATCTTTCTTTTTCTTAATATAACTTGATGTTTAGTAAACTGAATAACTCATGTGAAGTGCTCAGTGGCTAAAGACATCTCCAAGCCTCCTTTTGATCATACACAAATACAGAGGATATATATCCCATTACTCTTCTTCACTTCCTATATCTATCTATTGCAAAGATGCCCCACTGCAATGTAATTACCTAAATTGGTTGAAGTAGATGAACTTCAAGTTCCCAATACAGGATTGGAAAATAAATCAAAAGCAGAAACTAAAAAGTACTTCAAAGTTTGCTGAGACATCGCATTTGGATTTTTGGATGTCGAAGTTCGAAAGGAAGATGGACGAGTGCAAAAAGCAATTCCCTAACATTTTTTTTCGAAATAAATCACATAGTTGTTCATAAATTTTGGATCCTAATTATTTAGGAATGAACTTAGCATCTCCCATTCTGTAGAAATTCTCCAGTACTAACTCATAGTAAATCCAAGTACTGTGCAACCTTTCAAAAACTGAACTTTCTCGCATTGGATTCATCTTTTGCAAATAAAAACAAGTTTTCATTGATCTAATTTCTTCAGCCGGCCTACTTGGATCAAACGCAGAATCAGAACTCACGAACAGATTTAAATTCACAAATTGACGATTAAAACAAGCACTCTACAGCACTTAGGCCCAGTTTTTCTGAAGTTTCAAAGGCAATTTTACAATAATATCAATAAAAAATATCAATTTTACAATTCAATCGTGCGAAACCTACGTTTGTGACTGAGAATATAAAATCATGAAAGGTTGCAACGACAAATTTAGCTGGAATCAATCAGCATCTCAAGATAGCAGAACTCACCAGTAACGCAGCTGAAAGGCGACGAAGAGCGGCGGAATGTGGAGGAAGAGAGGGCTTTTGTTATCTCTTTCAATTTGGGATTTTGGTTTGAGAGACAGTGGAGTAACCTGAAAGAGAAGGCCGATTAGAATTTTGTGAAAGGCATATTCTATTTCTTTCTTTTTTCATTAATTTTTATTCTTTACCTTCATTATTTTTGGATTCACGAAGCCAAAAATTAGATTTTTTTTTATTACAGGCAAATCAAAATATTCTACTACTACTATTATAATACTAGAACATTTTGTTAATCTACTCATATCTTTTGATTATCCATTTCGGGGTGTGATCTGTTGCTAACTTTTCTTAAGTTGCTAACTTGTTAACTCATCAATGGAATATATTAAAAATATCATTATGATAATACTGAAATGTCAACATAAACTTAAGTTGATGTTTTAATATATTATATTGACATTGATATTTAAATGTCAACACAGTTTATTAACTGTCAACACATATTTGTGTTGACATTTTAATGTGATTTTAATGTGATCGTATTGATATTTTTAATACACTATATTGATGAGTTAGCACATTAGTAATTTAAGAAAAGTTAGCATTTTAACGCACCCCTTATCTATTTTTATATCATAGAATTATGATTCTGGTAAAAAAATGTCGAATGTGACTGGAATTCTAAATTTGGAGTGAACTACAAGAATGGTCCTTGAATAATAGGGTTATCTCATAAATGGTCCCTGAACTTTAAAAATATCACTAGCAGTCCCTGGACTAAGGGTTAATATAAAAAAACGGTCCTTTTGCACTATTTCGAGACGAAAATGCCCTTTTGAGGGGGTTTGGGCAATTTGGTCTTTTTACACTTTTAATATTTTAAATATGATATTATTTCAGTTACGTACTAAATTTGATATTATTTCAAAATTATCATTCTTCTTCCCTTTTGTCATCTTTCACTTTGTTTCTTTATTTCAATATTAGATGTTTTACAAAATTAAATATTAAATTTCAGTTTTTAAATATCAATAAATTTTTTTAATTATAAAAATTATTAAATAAAAAAATTAATAGCATAATCAATATTTGATAGTGTCTAATATTTAATCAATAAGATATGACAACGCCTTAGTTTTAATCAATATTTAATAGCTTTAATCATAAATAGATCATATAACACGATTTATTCTGAAATAAATATGCATCTAATGTAAGACTAATATAATTTTCGTATATTAATTTGAAAACAATCAAAATTACTAGAAAATTTCAACAAAAATACTCCTATATAAAATTTTTAGTCAACTTCATAATATTCTATCACAAGCAATTATAACAACCGAACAGAGGCTAAATAAAATAGCTCTTATTTTTCCATCATGATTAAGTATTATTTTTTGTACTTCTTCAATTCAGCTGAATATTATATTAAATAACAAAAATTAATATTTTTAATCAATAGTCCATGAATTAATAATTTTAATTAAAAAAATTTATTGATATTTAAAAATCAAAATTTAAAATTTAATTTTATAAATTAAATCTTATATTGAAATAAAGAAACAAAGTGAAGTATGACAAAAGAGTTGAAGAATGATAATTTCGAAATAATATCAGATTTAGTACATAATTGAAATAATATCAAATTTAAAATGTTAAAAGTGTAAAAAGACCAAATTGCCCAAACCCTCCAAAACTCCTCAAAAGGGCATTTTCGTCTCAAAACAGTGCAAAAGGACCGTTTTTTATATTAACCCTTAGTCCAGGAACTGCTGGTGATATTTTTAAAATCCAGGAACCATTTATGAGATAACCCCATAATCCAAAGACTATTTTTGTAGTTCACTCTTAAATTTATTAAATTTAACATGATATACATGTTTGAATTTGTTAATACTATTCAATGAAGAGTTAATTATTCGGCGTTTTGCCAATGATTTTGCATCTCAAATTTTTAAGCTACATACATCATTCATGGTAATTATTCGTGTACTTGTAACCTACTTGTCCAAACTATTGATTGGAGCCATAACTAGGGATGCCAATGTAGCCCGCAATTCGTGGGCTGGCCCAAATAGCCCGCCAAATTTATAGGGTTAGGGCTAAAAATTTCTAGCCCGATAAAATTACAGCCTGATTAGCCCGCACCGGATTAACCCGCAATCCGTTAGGGTCAGACCCGAAAACTCGATAAAATTTCCATCGTTCTATTTGTTTGTCTATAGTTCGACACTTCATTGGTTATTTTATAATATAGATTACTAAAAAAATAACTTTCAATTTTATATATTAAATTTTTATTAGCGTAATAATAGATATATTAATTAGAAACTTCAAATTCATTAAAAATATATTTAAATTTCTAAAACATGCTTTAAAATTTCTTGATGTTTATATTTTATTTTGCATAAATCTCAAATATTAGTATTTGATCATGTTTATGTTTGATTTTAAGCATATATCTCAAATTTATCATAATTAAATATTTTATACTTTATGAATATAATTAATTTGCATCATTATTTATTGGATTGATCGCATGTTAATTTTATCGGCAGTAACCCGATTAGCCCGCTGGGCTAGTCCGAAACCTGAGATTTTAGGGTTAGGGTTGAACTTTCATAACCCGAAAAAATCACAACCCGATTAGCCCGCACCCGATTGACCCGCAACCCGAATAGGGTTGGCCCGAAATCCAATGGGCTGGCCCGATTGACATCCCTAGCCATAACCTTATCAAAGCCGACGTTAATGGATACTTCTGCTTCATCAACGATCGTCGGCATACCTACAATTAGTTGACGGCGGTATAAGGGTTTCTTTGCGAAACTCTTTCTCAAAGAGAAAAGATGGCAGAAGAAATTGACAAATAATCTAAGATAGGAATACAATAGACCTATTTATACTTATAAAACTTATGCAATTGGACTCCTTTTAGCACTACAGAAAAAGAACCGACAAAGAAAACTCATACTAGAGCTTATAGTTACGACACAATACATGACAATTATTTAAATACTAAAAATAAAGATACGATAAGGAAACAATATCCTACATAATTTTCAAGAAAATGTGGACGTTTGCCTTATCGCCTCACTTATCACAAATTCTTACAAGTTTGCATCAAAAGCTACATCTTCAACCGAAAGGTAGGGACAGCCATGAGATGATTAGCCCTTGTAAGAGAAACACCAAACTCCTCATTCATATCAAGATCCTTTGGAGACATATCATTTGGCAGCTGCCAATCAAAGCAATGGACCAACTGCGCCACGATGAGTCGAACATGGATAAGCCCGAGCTGAATCCCGGGGCAGCCTCTCCTCCCCGCACCAAACGGAAGGAGCTGGAAATGATGCCCCCAAACATCAATCTCACTCCCACTAAACCTCTCCGGAGTGAACTTCTCCGGATCACTCCACACACTCGGATCCCGCCCAATCGCGTACGTGTTGATGATTATCCTCGACTCCTTTGGTATGTCGTAGCCATTCACCTTGCTATCTTCCCTCGCATAGTGAGGAATCAACAACGGAGCCACCGGATGCAGCCTGAAGGTCTCCTTCACAACCATGTCGAGATACTCGAGCCGGTCGAGGTCAGCCTCCTCAACCATCCGATCCAATCCCACCACTTGCTCCATCTCCCTCTGTAGCTTCTTCATCACTGTTGGATGCCTCATCAGCTCTGTGAGTATCCACTCCACTGTTGATGATGGCGAGTCCATCGCTCCTAGCAACATATCCTGTTCACATAAATATAAATATAAATATAAATATGTTCACATAAATATAAAAATATAAATATAAATACATCGCGCTAAAAAGTAATTTTAAATGTTACACAATTTTTTATTATATGTTTCCCAAATTTTTGCAAATATAAATATAAATATGTCACGCTAAAAAGCAATTTTAAATTTTATACAATTTTTTATTACATGTTCCACAATTTTTGCAGAGATCTGGTGTATGGTTAGAGATGGTCTTACCAGCATAATGGCCTTGACATGGCGCCGGTCGAATTTGAACTCAGAATCCCCACTCTGCATAATCGACATCATCATATCGACAATGTCCTTCGCCTGGCCAGGGCGGTCCCCTTCTCGGAGATGGTCTTCAATGACTTTCTCGAAGAAACCATCGAAGACCTTCGCGTACGCCTTCATCTTCCGCCTCAGCCCCTGGAGATCTAAAACTCCAAGAAAAGGAAACAAATCAGCCACATTAGGAGCACTAACTAATCTCATCCCTTCCTTAATCAAAGCCTTGAACCCTCTCTCGTCAATGTCCTTCTCCTCATATTTTTTCCCAAACACCAATCTGCAGCTCATGTTCACGCTCACAGACGACACCATCGCGCTGAGATCAACCGGCCCAGGCGCCTCCCTGAGCGACTCGACGAAGAGGGAAATCTCCTCCCTTCTCATAGGCTTAAAGGAGTTGGTTTTGTGTGTGCTGAGAAGCTCGAGAGTGCATAGTTTCCGCATGTTTCGCCAATACGGACCGTAGGCGCCGAACAGGACGTCGCTCTGGTCCCACGTCATGTACTTGGCGGCCTCGGTGGGGGGCCGGCTGGCGAAGACAAGGTCGTGCGTCTTGAGGAAGAGCTCGGCCGCCTCGGGAGATGAGACGACGACGTTTGGGATGGAACCGAATCGCATGTACATGATTGGGCCGTGGGCCTTGGCGATGCGGTGGAGGTCTTGGTGGGGATTTTTGCCGATCAGGTGTAGATGGCCCAGAATAGGGAGGCCCTTTGGGCCCGGGGGGAGCTTCTTCTTTGGTTTCATCAGCGATGAAACCAAAGAAGAGGCTAAAATGGCCAGGAGAGTGAGCCAAAACCAAGTGAGTTCCATTTTTTTTTTGGTTTGCTAAGGTTTGTTGTGTGATTGATGATGGATGGATGATTGTATGTGTTATTTATATTGTTTGTTGTGATGAATAAGCTTCATTAATGTGAGTTTGCCGTTATTGGAAAGAGGAAAATGACGAGTGTAGGCTATGCATTTCAACGTTTTTCAACTACACTCACGAGTTTTTTGTAGTCTTAACAATCTTTCCTAAATTGAAAGATTGACCATCACTTGGGTAAGGAGCTTGTTTACGATATTCTCTTAGTCCAAAATAATTTATTTTTTTTGGACTATGTAAATTTAATAAGAAAATTGATAAAATAAGAGAAAAAAAGAAAAAACGAAGTAAAGTAAGAGAAGTAGAAAGAAAACAAAGTTTAAATAGAAACTTTCTATTTTTAGAAATAACACTATTGAACACTATTTATATTTGGAAATAAATCATTCTTTTCTCTATTTGTAGTATTTTACGGATGTCATTTATCCATTGTCAATTACTCCCTCTATATTCTCAATGAGATAAGAGTCTTATTTGATTATGGCACGAGTTTAAAAAATGAAAAGAAAAAAACGAGTTGAATAAGTTAGTAGAAAATGAGTCTCGCTTATATACTTCATCCGTCTCATTGAAAATGATACACTTTCTTTTTTTGATTTCTCTTAATTAAGATGACACATTACTGAAAATGAAAACACTTTTATTTATTTTCTCTCTTACTTTATTCTCTTCACTTAACATATAAAATAAAATTGCATAAAATTCCATGACATCCAAGAAAGGGGTCATCTTCCATTCCCCACCAAAAAGTCGATATTCACTATGTGTTTGGTTAATAAATATAGTAGTTGTCTGATTCTGATGTCTGATAGAAATTATTTCGAGCAAAGTAGGAAGTCCACTAAATTTGAATTCTTACTGTGGGACCCACTCAACATATAGAATTTATTTCGAGCAGATTAGAAAGTCCACTATACTTGAATTCTTATTTTGGGAACTACTCAAGAACATCATATTCCAAATTGAAAGAAATTATGCAACACTTCGAAATAACAAATTTTCTCTATTGTCAAAATGCCATTTTTTGACATTTAAACGACAAATGATTAGTTAGATGATTTAATTCAATATAATTTACTTTGTTTTAAAATTGATTACAACGCTGAGATCAAGTACACTAGAAAATAAAACTCCCTCCATCCCAACTAAGTTGAGATAACTTTTAGGCACGAGAATACATAAATTAAGTTGAAAAATAGGAGAAATGAATAAAATAGAAAAGATAAAGAGAAAGTAAAATAGATAGCGGAATAAAATAAGAGTGATTGGATGTTTTGTTTTTTGTTATAAAAGAAAATGACTCATCAACTTAGTTGAGACATCCCAAAGAGGAATACGACTCAACTTAGTTAGGACCGAGGGAGTAGTACTAACTTTGTCCAAAAAATAGACATAATTGTAAATGACATGAATTTTAATATGCAATTGGTAAAATAAGATAGAGAGAGGGGAAATGTAGTGAGAGTAGTGTTAATGGATTGTGAAGTCCATATTTAGAATGATGTATAGAGTTAGTATTAGTTTAAAACTTTCCATTTTTAGAATTAGTCTAATTTCAGTAGACGGCTAAAATTGATCTATTTTTTTTGGACGGGATAATAACATTTTTTGTTTGCACTTTGGTTACAGAACTTTGCATATTGTCAATTATAAAATGATGAAAGCCCGAGCTATTGTGTTTGTTAAATGGTGGCGCGTGAAAAAAGGTGGAGTGGAAGCGGAAACTGGCGCTTGCAAGCCCTCGGCGACCGACAATAAGGCCACGCGCTGGATATACCCTGGGATGTGGCACCAGCTGGTCGGCGAGCCAGAAGAGAACGTTGAGCTCGTCTTCGGGGAGATTGTCGATTGGCTCCTCACCAGATCCAAACCGTCAAGCGGCTGAGATGTGGCTGTAAACGGCGGCGCGTGGTTTTAATTTCAATAATAAGACGGTGATTGTGACTTGTGTTTGAGAATATACACAACTGATTAATGGCTAATTGTATGAGTAATTGAGCAGATTAATTGTAACTACTATATGATATCATTGCAGCAAAAAAAAGCCGATTTCGTCGCCTTGACGGCCTAAACACTCCGACCTGATATCATGCGAGGGAGTTCAATCAGTGTACGCAGTCCATTAAGGGGGAGGCATAACCCACTGGTTGTTAGAAGTTCATCTCCCAAGACCCCATACTTGTGCAACTAGGAGATTAGGGCTTGAATTGAGAGATTTTACACATTGGATTCGGATTTTACACACCGGCGCCTAACCCACTAGCTATCAGAATCCCCTCTAATTAACATTTTTTATTTCAAAAATTGCAATTGACTAAATTATAAGTTTTTGAAAAACTGAGTTTGAATTTTTTTTGTAGTGGAAACGTACTATATTTGCTAACTACAAACCTCTCGTGCTCTCCTCATGCACGAAAGCAATCTCACATTTTTTATTTCAAAAATTGCAATTGACTAAATTTTAAGTTTTTGAAAAAACTGAGCTTGAATATTTTTTTTGTAGTGGAAATGTACTATATTTGACGACTACAAACCTCTCGTGCTCTCCTCATGCACGAAAACAATTGCACATTTCCGCTCCAATTGCGCACAACTATGCACTATTTAAATGTTTGATATTCTTTTCTCTTTTTTTCCCCATTTTCTTTTGTTAGACGTAACTATAGAATCATTTGGGTATAATAATACTGCCAAAAACAAATGTTGTCAATTGGCATCATCGGGAACAGAGCTGCCAATCACAAAATTCTGGAGATGCATATTGTATCTAAGGAAAACCATATCCCTTATCCATTTTTGCTCATCTGCATTCCCTCCCATCGTCAAAAGTGTCTCTGCCAAGCTTCTCCTGAGCTGATACCTGGCTCAGCAATCGAATCACCCGCCTCTGCAACTCCGGGCATTCCCCACCATATCTCGACCACCAAATAGCTACAACAAAACACCGGTTTAGTAGAAAGAATGACATGTATATGACTACTATAACACTATAACATGAGAGAGTGATAATTCACCGGGAGAAAGATTCGATCTTTGTTCTTCAGGAACTCCGGCAGCCATGCCACCTCCGCCGGTTTTGTACAGCAGCCGAGCGAACAAGGAAGCAGGACATGCCGGTGACAACTTGAGAATCGACATACGCGTCGCTCGTGTAGAAAAGGTAGTAGCCCGCGGAGTGGATAGGGCTGTAGAGGCACTTATTCCAAACATCGTCGATTGCATCCCAAAATGGCATGTATTCAGTTTTCTTCTTGAGCCCCTCCTTGATGGTCTCCTTCGCCTGATCAATGGTGGACCCTTCCACTGTTGTCCATCCATTCTATCAGGCGCACCATTCAGAATAGTCGTGGCCCCTCTCCAGAACGAACGATCCGCCAGCAGCTCACTCGCTTTTCTTCCCACCACGGTTGACATCAAGTTCGAGCTTTGAGAATGAGAGGAGGAGAACATTTTCTTCTAACCTCCCTTCTTTATCACGATATTCTCGACCATCAGGAATGGCCTCGAAGAATCAACCAGGCCGCTCCCATTTGTCTGGTCTTGCACATACTTTAGAGCAATCGGGTGGTTGTGGACAAAGCTTGAGATGATCTTCGCCTTCTCCAGCGTCTAGTGGATGACATCCATCGTTGCCAGATTCTCCAAAATAAGCTCAATGCAGCACGAAGCACTCACTGTCCAAAAGATTGGCCGATATCTCTCCATGAGCTGCCTACCGGCCTCCATCATGAAGGCCGAGCTCGAGTATGTGACTATTTGAACAACGTTATGAAGTCCAACCTCCGCCAGAACCCTCGCTAAGAACGTCTGCATAGCCTCCATGTTTCCAACACAATCAGTTATGTCAGATGAGGAAAGATACACAGTACCTTTGGGGGAGTCCACCAAAACATTTACAAAGGTTTGGTCATTGGCATACGTCCATCCATCGAGCAAGATGCTACAACCAGTGACTGCCCACGATCTTTTGATCTCATCCACACGTTTCATCACATCCCTGAATATCCACCCATTTAACTCGGAGCTTGACACTGAATCCCCCTTCGAGAGAAAAGGGAGATCATGCTCTTAAAGCTTGTTGAACTGCCTGCACCAAAATCCAGCCCGTTCTCGTAAAAGAATCTGCCTATGTGCAGTTTGAATTCTTTGTTCAGAGAATCAGCACTGGCAGTGGAGGGAGAGAGGTAAGACGTAGACGTTGACTCCACCGCGATGTTTTGCGACAACGCACTCCTATACTGCCTCTCGTCAATAGGTCCCTGTCTCAAAGTAAGCGCTCTTCTATCCATCTCACTTGATGTTATATAATCAAGATGAACTTGATGTGCACTGTTGTGCAGCATTTATGAGATATATTTCATAGCAAGAGTAATTAAGAGTATATTTATATAAAGAAACATCAGAAAACATAACATTACTATATATCAACAACACAATGAAGCTCAAAAAATATAAATCTTGAATTCCCCTAGATGAAGAACTGGATATCAATTTAAGCTACAACTCTAAACAATCTAGCAAAATTTTAGTATCATTCACCCTTCTCAAGTTCTAAAATAACCGACTTTGAATCGAAACCCCAGTCAAAAAACACAAGGAATAAAAACATCTAAAAGTGATAGTAATTTTAAAAATAAATAAATAAATAAATAAAATAATGCTCCATTTTGCACAAGAAGAGAGAAAAGAAAAACTTAGAAAAACTTGTCAAAACCCCATGAATCAAACGTAGGAACGAAGAATTTAGCCAGAAAATGTAAGAAACAGAAGGGCAGCCCTTTGCTTTGCATGAAGTTCTTGGTTTTGGTTGCAACACAATGAATGAGGAAATGGAGGGGAAATAATGTTAGAGAAGAAATCGAAAGAGGAAGAAGGGGTGGGAATCGTGCGCTGCTCTAGTCCTACAACAATGGCGTATCGCTCACACTCCCAGAGCATGTACCTTGTGTCGTTTGATTTTTTATTTTCTGTATTTTCTATTTTGGGATATTAGTGCAATAAATGGATTAGTATTAAGTATTAACCATTAGATTGAGTCGAGGTGAGTTGAATTTGACTTAGGCGAGGTTGAGTTTGAATCGGATCATTAAATAGAGTAAACGATTCGATCCGAGTCGGGCTGAGTTGAGTTTGACTTGAGCGAGGCTGGGTTTGAATCGGACCATTAAATAGAGTAAATGATTTGATTCGAGTCGTGCTGAGTTGAGCTTGACTTAAGCGAGGTTGAGTTTGAGTAATGATTCGAGTTGAGTTTAACTCATGCGAGGTTGAGTTATGATTTGAGTTGAATTTAACTTGTGCGAGGTTGAGTTATGATTCGAGTTGAGCTGAGTGGAGTTTAACTCATGCGAGGTTGAGTTTGAATCGTGCTGTTAAACAGTGTAAATGATTCGAGTTAAGCTGAGTTGAGTTAAAATAGTGCGAGTTTGTGCGCGTGTTTTTTATAGAGTCAACTCGGCTTATTTAGTCGCCAATAATTAATGCGGGCCAATGCATAGGTGAAAAAGATTCGAATACAAATGCGTCGAGTCGGACTTGAGTTGTAATCAACTAGTTTTATCATGTGACTCACAAAATTTGGCTAGATCTAGAAATTATAAAATCCTAGGTATAATCGTGAAATGATTCGTGTATGCATTTTATATAAACATGAAATCAAAATAGACGATAAAGTAATCGAAAGACCTGAAAATAAAGGTATGGTTTAAAAAAATTCCCTAAACAAGGTCTGCAAGGTGAAAAACTTGTTGCTTCGATCTTCAATCCATTAAAAGTGAATTTACTCCAGCAAATTTAAAACAATCTTATATAAAAACAGTGTTTTATTTAAGATACGAAATCACAAAAAAATAAAAAAAAATACAAATCTTTCACAACTCATTTTACCACATAGAAACGCCATCAAAATCAGAAAGACTCAAAACTCCATGAATAAACAATAGGTCCACAATAAATTGAAGAAAAACTACTCAAAACTGCATGAATCAAATGTAAAAAGGAAACATCAAGCAACAAAAAGGTTAGAAACAGAAACGCTCACCACTTTTTCACCCTTTACTTTACGTGCAGTTCTTCTTGGTTTTGGTTTCAATGAAATGAGTGAGGAAATTGGGTTTGAGAAATTTATAGAGTGAGAAAAATAGCGTTTCACTTTCACACATACAAAGTTTCAAGCTAATCTTCTTTCTGCTTTTGATTTTCTGTGTTTTGTGGTGAAGGGCGGTATGCGTTTTATAAATTGTTTAAATGATTCGCGTCAGCTTGAGTCAGAATCGTGCGAGTTTGGGTTGAATCGTTGTGAGTTAGTGCGAGTTTTTTGGTGTACCAACTCAATTTAATTAATGCATGGAGCAAGTCCAGATAATTATATTTGATGAATTGATGAGATGTTATATTTTTAACATAAATATTCACTAAATTAAGGGTATAATAAATCAAAACAAAATCTCTAAAACAAGCTTCTTTAATAGATGTAGATTTTATAATTTTATACTATCGTCCACTCTTATAATATACGCACCTGATTTTGATACCCATAGTGCTAACAAGTAGTAACATAGTATTATCCATAAAACGCAATATTTTTTGAGTGAAACGCAAAAGTTTGGCTGACTGCATTTCCCCCCTTTTTATTCTTTTCTTTTTTATTTATGTAGACACATAGTTATCTAATTTCATCATTTTTATTTTACATTTATAATACTAATAAAATTAATATAAAACTCATTTTTCTGTTTCATAATTGTTTATTATTCAATCATTAATTCTAGTGTTTATTTTACTTAGTTAATACTTTTTACATAAATGGTGATTTTAGTAATTTAAATAGAGCGTAATTAGAGCAAAAATGTGCAATTATTTTCATGCATGATAATTTTAGTTAGTAAATGTGTTCAAAAGAATAAAAAAATGTTCAAACAAATGAATGTAAAAATAAAAGTAAAGAAAAAAAGTCCAAATCCGTAAATGTCAGTACTTGTATACAAATCGAGTACGAATATAATAATTACCGAAAGGTTTTGTATTTGGGTAGCATTTTCAAATTGAGTAGACTTCTTTTTTGGAATTTCGGGTGAAGGACAGTGTAGTGTATTAAATTTTGTAAATGATTCGAGTCGAGATGAACTGAGTCATAATTGTATGAGTTTTTACCAATCTGTTTCTGCTTTTGATATTTTGTGTTCTAGGTGAAGGGTGGTATGTGTGTTATAACTTGTTGAAATGATCCGCGTCAACTTGAGTTGAGTATGAATCGTGCGAGTTCGAGTTAAATCATTGTGAGTTCGTGCGAGTTATTTGGCATGTCAATTCAACTTATTACACTCATTGATTCTAGTAAGAGCCAATAATAATAACGCGCGTAAGGGACTTGTAAAATCCGACTCAATTTGTATACAAGTTCATACTTCAGAGCATGAATCAATCTGTTTCTTGTGTTGTTTGATTTTTTATGTTATGTATTTTCTATTTTGGGATATGGGTGATGGAGAGTAATAGTGCAATATGTGGAGTAGTATTAATGATTCGATTCGAGTTGAGCTGAGTTGAGTTTGACTTAAGCGAGGTTGAGTTTGAATCGGACCATTAAATAGAGTAAATGATTTGATTCGAGTCGTGTTGAGTTAAGTTTGACCTAAGCGAGGTTGAGTTTGAATCGGACCATTAAATAGAGTAAATGATTTGATTCGAGTCGTGTTGAGTTAAGTTTGACTTAAGCGAGGTTGAGTTCGAGTAAATGATTCGAGTTGAGCTGAGTTGAGTTAAAATAGTGCAAGTTTGTGCGCGTGTTTTTGATAGAGTCAACTCAACTTATTTAGTCGCAAATACTTAATGCGGGCCAATGCATAGGTGAAAAAGATACGAATACAAACCCGTCGAGTCGGATTTGAGTTTTAATCAACGAGTTTTTTCATGTGACTCACAAAATTCGGCTAGATCCAGAAATTATGAAATCCTAGATATAATCGTGAAATGATTCGTGCATACATTTCATATAAACATGAAATCAAAATAGACGATTAAGTAATCGGAAGACCTGAAAAATAAAGGCATCGTTTCAAAAAAATTCCCAAACAAGATACTATCTTTATCTGCAAGACGGAAAACTTGTTGCTTTGGTCTTCAATCCACTAAAAATGAATTTATGAAAATTTTGAAAAATCTAATTCAGCACAAAAAATGAATACTCAAGCAAATTTATAACAATCTTATATAAAAACAGTGTTTTATTTAAGATACGAAATCACAAACAGATATAGAAAAAAAAAATACAAATCTTTCACAACTCATTTTACCACAAAGAAACGCCGTCAAAATCCGAAAGACTCAAAACTCCATGAATAAAAAATAGGTCCACAATAAATTGAAGAAAAACAACTCACAACTGCATGAATCAAATGTAAAAAGAAAGCATCAACCAAAAAAAAGTTAGAAAAAGAAATGCTCACCACTTTTTCACCCTTTACTTTGCCTATACTAGTTCCTCTTGGGTTTTGGTTTCAATGAAAGGAGTGAGGAAATTGGATTTGAGAAATTTATAGAGTGAGAAAAATAGTGTTTCGCTTTAACACATTCAAAGTTTCAAGCTAATCTTCCAATCTGTGTTTGCTTTTGATTTTCTGTGTTCTGTGGTGAAGGGTGGTATGCGAGTTATAAATTGTTTAAATGATTCGCGTCAACTTGAGTTGAGTCAGAATCGTGCGAGTTTGGGTTGAATCGTTGCGAGTTAGTGCGAGTTTTTTGGTGTACCAACTCAATTTAATTAATGCATCGAAGCAAGTCCAAATAATTATTTTTGATGAATTGATGAGATGTTGTATTTTTAACATAAATATACACTAAATTAGGGATATAATAATCTAAATAAGTCTCCAAAACATGCTTTTTTAATAGATGTAGATTTTATAATTTTATACTTTCGTCCACTCCTATAATATATGCACCTGATTTTGATACCCATAGTGCTAACAAGTAGTAACATAGTATTATCCATAAGACATGCTCCCTCCGTCCCACTTTAGGAGTCCCGGTTGAGTTCGGTACGGATTTTAAGAAATGTAAAGAAAAGTTGGTGAGAAAAGATAGTGGAATGTGGGTCATACTTTTTCATATTAGTTTTATAATAAAATGTGAGTGGAAAAAAGTTAGTGGAATGTGTGGCCTAATACCATTTATGAAATATTCCAACAGGGACTCCTAAAGTGGGACACCCAAAAATGGTAAATCGGGACTCCTAAAGTCGGACGAAGGGAGTAATATTTTTTGAGTGAAACGCAAAAGTTTGGCTGACTGCATTTCCCCCCCTTTTTATTCTTTTCTTTTTGAATTATACACATAGTTGTCTAATTTCATCATTTTTATTTTACATTTATAATACTAATAAAAATAATATAAAACTCATTTTTCTATTTCATAATTGTTTTTTATAGAATCTTTAGTGTTTATTTTACTTAGTTAATCATTTTTACATAATTGGTGAGTTTTAGTAGTATATTTAACTAGAGCGAAAATGTGCAATTATTTTCGTGCATAGTTACTACTGCTACTATCTTATAATTAAATCTTATAAGTAGTTTTTTTAAGTGTTCAAATCTGTAAATGCCCGCGCTTGTATACAAATTGTGCGAATGGAATAATTAACAAAAGTTTTGTCTTGTGGTATTCACTTTTTCATATTTTCAAATTGAGTTTACCTCTATTTTGGTATTTCGGGCGAATGACAGTGTAGTGTATTAAATTGTATAAATGGTTCGAGTCGCGTTGAGTTGATTCATAATTATGTGAATATTTTTGGTATATCAATGTCAGTGAAAAAAGATTCGAATCGGTTTTTATATGATTCATGACTCATAATCGACAAGTTCGAGTGAGTTTTAATTTGGCGACGTTGAAAGGAGAGGTAACGTGATGTTATATGGAGAGAGAGTTTTATAGCTATTAATTTTTTGAGTCTTCTATAAAGGATGGTATGTGTGTTATAATTTGTTGAAATGATCCGTGTTAACTTGTGTTGAATCAGAATCGTGCGAGTTATGAGTTGAATCGTTGCGAGTTCGTGCGAGTTATTTGGTGTGTTGACTGTTAACTAAAGTTATTTTACACTCATTGATACTAGTATAGCCAATAATTAATGCGCTGAAGAGGCTTGCAAAATCCCACTCAATTTATCTCGGTAAAAATATTCAATCGAGTTGAATCTGAGTCATAACTCATGAGTTCAAATGATTGGGTGAAGGTTTTGTTGATGATTTTGAAATCATAAATTTTTTTATTTTGATGAATGGGAAAATTTTGATGGATAAATTGCATACAAGGTGTGCAAGTTACTTCAGATATTATTCAGATTTCAGAGACTGCTGATTCACACTCATTAATACTAGTTACATTTATAAAATCTAATAAAAATAATATAAAACTCATTACCTTTTTTCATGACTCGAGTTTTTTGTCATACAATCTTTATTATTTATTTTGTTTAGTTAATCGTTTTTATGTAATTGGTGATTTTAGTAACTAAGACGTAGTCTAACTTCTTCTTTTCTTCCTTTTTTATAACTTATTCATTTTTTTTCAACATTTTGCACATGGTTGTTCAACTTTAGCATTTTTATTCTACATTTTTATATACTCCTAAATACTTATAAAACACATTATTATTCTTTTTCATAATTATTTTTTTTATAATCTTTAATACTAGTGTTTATTTTACTTAGTTAATCATTTTTGCATAATTGGTGATTTTATTATTTAATTAGAGCGCAATTAGAGCGAAAATGTGGGAAAAAAAAAATTTCATGATAAGTATAGTTATTATACTACTAGTAGTAATTTTTTAGTGTTCAAATAAAAAAAAATATTCAAACAAATGCACGGAAAAAGAAAAGTAAAGAAATCATCCAAATCCGTAAATGTCAGCACTTGTTTTAACTTTTGCACATTTCAAATTGAGTTGACTTCTGTTGCAGAATATCGGGTGAGGTGTAGTGTGTTAAAAATGGAAAATTGGAATTTGCAGATTTGGGGAAAACGAAAGAAATCGCTAAAGAGAGGGAAAACGATGAAAGGAACATAAGGAGAAAAAACGATTAAGGAAAGAAGAAAAAAAGCGCATATTCATTATTGACTATATTGTGGCAAAGTGTTAACTACAACTTACAATAATATGCCCTATATATTGGCTGGATTAATCCTAAACTAACTAATTAAAAGCTACTAATTACATTTTTGTAATTCTATTTCAACATAGTGTATTTAATTGCGTGAATGCTTCGAGTCGAGATGAGTTGGGTCGTAATTGTGTGAATTATTTCGGTGTGTTAGCTTCAGTAGAAAAAGATTCGAGTCAGTTTTAATTCGCGCCATGACTCATAATCGATAAGTTCGAGTGAATTTTAATTTGACGACGGGGGTTGATAAGTGATGTCCCTCTCGTTTTCTATTTGGGCTTTCATCAATTAGCATGGGACGTGAATTAATAGTAGTATGGGCCGGCTATAATTCAGTTGTCGCCTGCTTTCATTAATTAGTGGTTTGGCTTGATTATTAATTAAATCTTCGATTTTATTTACGGCCTTAATTGATCAATCTCCTTGTTAATTAATCCAAATTTTCAAATTTATATATTTAACTAATTCATAATTGTTTAAAACTAAGTTGATTTGATTTTGAGTTTAACTGGATTGAGTTAAGTCAAGTTTTGGCGTTTAATTTAGACCCATGCACAAAAACAATTGCATATTTTCGCTCCAATTGCGTTCGATTGTGCACTATTTAATGATGTGATAATTTCTTCTCTTTTAGGTGAAGTTTTTAAGTGAAGTGAATGTTTTTTTTTTTCATTTTCTTTCTCAAAATGCAATGATGTAGAATCATTTTAAATTTTAATATGCAACTTAACATTTTTCGTTACCGAGGATGTGTGTGAACTCAATCTCCAAAACTTGAAATGATTAGTTCACTGTACAAACACGTGACACAAAAGATGATGGAATAATGAGATGAAAAGGCTTGTAAATGATGTGTGACCTAATCTTTTTTCTCCTCCAACTATTGAAAGAGCTTCTGGTTGATTTCTATACAAGTCCGGTGAAAAGAAAACTAGACCAGATAATTATATTCAGGTAAAATGATGATTGGTTCACTATACAAACATGTGTGCAAATTCAATCTCCAAAACTTAAAATGATTGGTTCACTATACAAACATGTCTATCTCTTAGTCTGACGTATCAAATTAAGCAACAACAAAAATTAATGAATTATCAGTATAAACTAACAAATTTGAATGGTATTTGGCTGGTCGATATTCACTTAAAAAGAAAGACTTTGCACAATTCCTAATACATACATTAATTATATTCACATAAATTCAACTCATGTAGACAATGATTTTATCTCACTACGTTTATGAAAAAAATTAGAAAAAAAAATATATGTTCGTTCCACACAAAAGAATAGAATATCACTTTATTAATATATAGTGCATAATCAAGCGGAATAGTGCAAATTGATTTGCGCAAGAGTCAAAATTTATCATATAAAATTGACATAAATCAATCCAGTTCGACTCAAAATCAATTCAATTTAATTTAAATTATTTGTACAATTACTAAATTAGATTTAATTTATACAGTATAATTTAAACTATTTTACAGAGAAAAGAGATAATATATAAAAGATTTATGAAAAAATCACAGCAGATGTTGAGCTTGATTTAAAAATATTTATGCAATATAATACTAACACTTATTTTTTACTTAAATTAATGTAGATATATTATTTGAAAAGATAATATTCCTAAATTATTATTGCAGAAGGATTAGTAAGTATAACATTAATTTGTTTTAAAATTAATATTTATAAATCAATTTTATTGTAAAATACCTAAAAAGTTTATTGTACATACAATTTATGTAAATTCACTTATAATTAAAATAATACTTGATAAATATGATATTATCTCATAAATATTTCATCCAATCATAGTGATTTTTCCTATTATAGCACAGTTATGACATTAATTTGTAAAACATAATAGGTAAAATAAATTAGGGATATATATAGGCGGAATAAAATGTTGTTTTATGGAGTACTACACTATTCTCAATTCTTAGAGCATCTCCAACGCCGGACGTCCCGGCGGGCATCGGACCGGCGTGCCCGACGTCCGTCGGGGACGTCCGCCATAAGGCGCGGCGGGGACGGACACGGACGTCCGTAGCGGACAAGGAGATCCACGGCGTTCACGGGACGTCCGTCGCGACGACGGGCGGACGTCCGCCATTGTGGCATGCCGACGGACGTTCGATGCGATTTTTAATTTTTTTTTAAAACTCTATATATACGGCTCGTTGAATTTCATTTCATTCGCACCACTTATCTTAACAAGTTTCTCTCTCTCTCTACGTTTCTTTTATTTATTATGGCAAGTGGTAGTGGTAGTGGTAGTGGTGCGGGTGGTAGCGGTGCTGGTGACTGGCGCTAGATCGTTAGGGATGAGCTGCGGGCCATTACGTCTACGGAGATAAATCGGGTGTTACAAGCGGCCATGCAGCAGCAGCAACAGCCGGTGGTACCTCGACCCATCCGTCGTCGAGCTATAGTACCTCGGGACCACATCGTTGCACACCATCAGTTGTACGCGACTACTTCGCTCCGGAGCCGCGGTTTGGGGACAACTTATTCCGTCGACGTTTTAGGATGAGTCGTCCACTGTTTCTTCGTATCTTTGGCGCTTTAGAGCGTCGATACAAATATTTCAGGATGAGAGAGGATGCGGTTGGTAAACCCGGCCACACGCCCATTCAGAAGTGCACTGCCGCAATCAGGCAGCTGGCATACAGAGGTGCGGCCGACATGTTCGACGAGTACCTCCACATCGGCGAGTCGACTGCCCGTGAATGTCTAGAGTTTTTTTTGTCAAGGCGTTAGGGGGATATTCAGGGAGAGCTATCTTCGGAAGCCTACCCCCCAAGACTGCTAGGATCTAATGACTATGCACGGGAGTCAGCACGGGTTTCTGGGAATGTTGGGCAGCATAGACTGTATGCATTGGGAATGGAAGAACTGCCCCTCCGCCTAGAAAGGGTTGTACACAACCAGTTTTAAGAGCAAGAATCCCACGATTGTCCTTGGGGCGGTAGCTGACTGCCGGCTATGGATTTGACATGTATATTTTGGAGTAGCTTGTTTTAACAACGACATCAACGTCCTACAGTCGTCCCCCCTTTTCAACGATCAAGCACTGGGTGTTGGTCCGGCTGTCAGTTTCGTCGCCAACGGCAACCAGCACAACATGTACTACTACCATATGTGGCCCGTCTTCGTGAAGACGATCAGATGCGCAACAGAAGATAAGAAGAAATATTTTGCGAGTCGTCAGGAGGCAGCGCCAAGGATGTGGAGCTGGCATTTGGTGTGCTCCAGAGTCGATGGGCGGTAGTGAAGGGTCCGTCGCGGTTGTGGTATATGGATGCATCGCTGATGTCATGTAAACATGTATTATCATGCACAACATGATTGTCGAAGATGAAGGTCCAGCACTGACTGATTGGGCCGGTGATCCAAGCCACAGCGTGGCCACCTCCAGTGGACGTATGGGGGTACCCCATGAAGGGGCCGACCGGGTGCGTGCGTTTGCCGACATGCGCCAACGACAAGCCCATATTCGACTCCAGAACGATATAATTGAAGAACTATGGTTGCGTCGAGGTCTCGTTGATATGTTCATGAGTGTAATTTGTTTAAGTTGTTTTTTTTTTATTGTTGTTTTTTTTAATCTAATGAAATTATTTTTGCACTTTGTCCGTCCATATTCGATACAAAATTTTAATTCCGTACATTTTTTTTTTTAATTCCGTAAATTGTTTAATTCGGTTAATTTGTGAATTTTTTTTTTTGCGAGAAGTCCGCGCGGGAAGTCCTTGGGATGTCCGCCACCGTGCAGTGGAATGTCCTTATGACATGACAGTACTGTGGGAGGTCCTTATGACGTGACAGAAGGTGTTTTTGGGAAGTCCATCGGGAAGGGCGACGGGACATCCGTCCCACTGGAGATGCTCTAAAACATATCTCCAACGAATTTGGTTACTAGCCGTTCAGCCATAATATAACCACTCTCAATTTATGTCATAGTTTCTGTAATTTTTTAAATTTGTAAATTCATATTTAATCCAATTTTCGAATTTAACAAAATGAAAACCACGTGTCGTTCTTTTATTGGACAACATAACTTGTGCTCAAGCACGTGTGAGTCATGCTTGCGCTCGACATTGCTGCGCCGAGCTCCGGTCACCGCTCAGCCGATGCTCTTCAAAAATGGTTAAAGGTAAAATTGTCGTTTGTGTACCTCTATTTACGTTTGGTGAATTAAGGTTATGCATATCTGTGGGGAGGTTTCCTGTGTGTGGGATTGTTTCGAGTGGTGTCTGTGTGCCAATTTAAGATTTGCCCACAATGTGTTTGATGAATGGTTTTGAAAATCATAAAACTATAGTATTTGAAAACTGTAGGTTTCTCTGTTCCCCTTTAAGAAGTGGAGTTTGAAACTTAGCTCAGGCCACTTCATGTTCTTAATAATCATCTGTTATAATCTTAATCTAAGTTGTGTTTGTGCTTGATTGGGATAGACTGATTGTGCTGACCATAGTTGGAGAAGAGTGCATGATTTATAATTTCAGCTGAAATAATTTTGATATCTCATATCCTTGTGATACATGCACCTGGCTTTGAGTACTTATTTAGCATGTTCTTACTAGTTTGGTTACAAAGTTAGTTATGCAACCGAAAGGTAGGGATTGCCATGAGATGATTGGCCCTTGTAACAGCAAGGCCAAATTCTTCATTCATGTCCAGCTCCTCTGGCGACATATCATTTGGCAGCTGCCAATCGAAGCAGTGGACTAACTGTGACACGATCAGTCGAACTTGGATGAGCCCCAGTTGGATTCCGGGGCAACCTCTCCTCCCAGAGCCAAATGGAAGGAGCTGAAAATGTTGTCCCCTAAGATCAATGTCACTGCCAGAAAACCTCTCTGGAATGAACATCTCCGGATCAGTCCATACATTTGGATCACGGCCAATTGCATATGTGTTGACGAGTATTCTTGATTCTTTTGGTATGTCATAGCCATTAACCTTGCTGTCTTCCCTTGCATAGTGAGGAACCAACAGTGGAGCCACTGGATGCATCCTGAAGGTTTCCTTTACAACCATGTCGAGATATTCGAGTTTGTCCAGGTCAGACTCCTCAACCATCCTCTTCAATCCCACCACTCGTTCCAACTCTTTCTGTAGTTTCTTCATAACTGTTGGGTTTCTCATCAGTTCTGAAAGTATCCACTCAACTGATGATGCTGATGAGTCCATTGAACCTATGAGCAAGTCCTGCACATGTAATTCTTTATTAATTTATTACCCATTACTTAGTTACTGTTTATGAAAACAATAAGTAGAATTATTAATTGCACCATGTTCTTACCAGCATAATGGCCTTGACATGACGCCGGTCAAACTGAAATTCAGCTTGACCACTTTGCATTATGGACATCATGGTATCAACGATATCTTTGGTCTGGTCATGACGATCCCCTGCTCGAACATGGTCTTCTATAATTTTCTCAAAGAAATCATCAAAAACTTCTGCAAGTGCCTTCATCTTCCTTGTCAGACCTTGGAGATCCAGGACTCCAAGGAAAGGAAAGTAATCACCCAAATTGGGAGCTGCAGCTAGTTTCATCACTTCTTGGATCACAGTTTTGAAGCCTCTCTCATCTATGTCTTTGTCATCATATTTCTTGCCAAACACCATCCTGCAGCCTGTCTCTGCAGTCAGGGACCAGACCTTGGCACTAAGATCGACAGCAACATGTAGTCTGGAAGCTTCCTTGATGGATTCAACAAAAAGACCAATCTCTTCCCTTCTCATTGGTTGGAAAGAATTGATCTTATGGTTGCTGAGCAGCTCCAAGGTGCATAACTTGCGCATGTTCCGCCAGTATGGACCATACTCCCCGAACGACAAGTTCCTCTGATCCCATGACACATATTTAGAGCCCTGATGAGGTGGTCTGCTGGCAAAAACAAGGTCATGCGTCTTGAGGAAAATCTCAGCTGCCTCAGGAGATGAGACAACGATGTTTGGAACGAATCCAAATTGCATATACATAATGGGGCCGTGGTCTTTGGCAATTCTTTGCAGATCTTGGTGAGGATTCTTCCCCAGCATGTGTAGATGTCCCAGAATAGGGATCCCATTTGGACCTGGAGGCAGTCTTCCCGTCTTCTTCCTCCTCCTCGCCAACGAAACAAAAGAACCAGCTAAAATGGCCACGACAGTAAGCCAAAACCAAGTGAGTTCCATTTTTTTGGCTTAAGTTGTTGTGTGATTGAGGATTGATAGATCTCTTTGCTATTTATCTTATGATTGTTTGAATGAATTTATGCACTTGGGTTTCCATAAGTTCCATTAAACTTATGCCTGCCATCTTTGAATTGACCTGAATATTATCGTGCTCAAGATTAGTTAGTTTATTAAGTCGAGTCTTTTCAATCTTTCATCATCAACTGCTAACTACTTCGAGCCTGAACAATCTTTCTGAATTGAGATATATGTTTAAATTATTAATTACTCCCTCCGTCCCAGATAATTCGTCCCAGTTCTATTTTTACACTCATTTTGTAAAAATAATAATAAATAGTTAAAGTGAAGAGAAAGTAAAGTAAAAGAGAGAATAATGTAAAGAATAATCTTATCTATATTATTGTTTCTCTTATTTTACTTTCTCTCAACTATACCTATTTATTATTATTTTTGTAAAACGAGTGTGAAAAATGAACTGGGACCAATTATCTGGGACGGAGGGAGTACTAATCTTACTAATTGTATATTGCGTACTCAAGTTTGGTTCATATACAACCTTGAAATGCTATCCAATATTTAAATTAATTTCATCAATATAGTTTTGATTGGATATTTCATATTAGATAATACTATATTTGATCACAATAAATGTAACCAAGTTTAATGTGGATTTGATGTGTAACGGTGCGCGCGTCTTACTCCTGATAAGAAGGTTGAATGTTTCATTTGTGTTGAATTCATTTTTTTTATAATTTCATACTCCAATCGTTTATCTATTTCTCTTTTACATTTTATTAATTTTTTTCTTTGATTTTTAATTTTTTTAATGCTATTTTTACATTTTTACTATTCCCTTGTCCACCAATAAGTGGATTACTTTATATTCTAGATGAATTTTAAAGATTGTTTGATAGAAATGATTTCGAGTAAGAGGTCCAGTATATTTGAATTCTTAATTGTGGATCCAGTCAAGAAACAAATTAAGAAAATATCTCTCTGAAAAAAACAAATTTTCTCTACTTTCAAAATATCATTTTCATATTTAAATGACAAATGAATATCTAGATGATTTAATTCAATTTCGTTTGCTTGGTTACAATAACTATAAGTATTGAACGTCTAGAAGATTTAATTCAATACTGTTAACTTATTTTCAATAAATGTGTACCCACCATCATTATAAATTATAAACCAAAAACATTGTCAACATATTTAATATTTTGTGTCCTTGTCAAAGAGACATTTTGACCTTTTAATACTATTTGGTTATGGAAGTTATTGTTTTATAGGTGAGGATGCATAATTATACTATTTTGAACTACTTTCTTGGTTATATATTGTGAATTATAGTACAATATAAAATATGGACACAAATAAGTAATAAATAATTGTAAAAATACCTCGAACTGTAAGAGAACAATACCAAAAATAGTAAAAAGATGTTTGAATGAATTTATGGGTCTGTATTTTTCTTTGGTTGTACTTTGTTTGTACTTTGTTGTATTGGTTAATGAATTATACTTGACTGTTCTGTTTCATGCTGAGGAAGTTGTTTCTCCAACAAAATCCTGGTGGAGGAAACTAAAATTAGAGCAAAAACTAAGAGATAAGAATTCCTTTTACCATTTGAAACTTCTGTCAATCTATAGCTATGACACTTTGAAGAAATTTGAAATCATGAATTATATATGAAAACTGTCGATTTCTTGTGCAATGACCATCAGGTTCTCTTTTCCCCTTTAAGAAGTGGATTTTGAATCTGGGTTCTATTTGTACATGATTGGGATAACATGCTTGTAACCTAGTATTAAAGATAGTAAAAGAGGAATACAGGATTTAATATTTCAGTTGAACAACTAGGAAACTATTTAGCACGTCTTACTTCTCTTCTACTTATATTGTTTTCAGGAAGCAAATTCTTACAAGTTTGCTATAAAAGCTAGTTCTGCAACCGGAAGGTAGGGATTGCCATGAGATGATTGGTCCTTGAAACAACAATGCCAAATTCCTCTTTTATGCCCAGCTCCTCTGGCAACATATCATTTGGCAGCTTCCAGTCGAAGCAGTGGACTAATTGTGACACGATTAACTGAACTTGAATGAGCCCCAGTTGGATTCCAGGGCGACCTCTCCTCCCAGAGCCAAATGGGAGGAGCTGGAAATGTTGTCCCCTAACATCAATGTCACTGCCAGTGAACCTCTCTGGAATGAACATCTCGGCATCAATCTATACATTTGGATCGCGCCCAATTGCATATGTGTCGACGATTATTCTTGATTCTTTTGGTATGTCATAGCCATTAACCTTGCTGTCTTCCCTTGCATAGTGAGGAACCAACAGTGGAGCCACTGGATGCATCCTGAAGGTTTCCTTTACAACCATGTCGAGATATTCGAGTTTGTCCAGGTCAGACTCCTCAACCATCCTCTTCAATCCCACCACTCGTTCCAACTCTTTCTGTAGTTTCTTCATAACTGTTGGGTTTCTCATCAGTTCTGAAAGTATCCACTCAACTGATGATGCTGATGAGTCCATTGAACCTATGAGCAAGTCCTGCACATGTAATTCTTTATCAATTTATTACCCATTACTAAGTAAATGTTTATCAAAACAAGCAGTAGAGTAATTTATTAAACCATTTTCTTACCAGCATAATGGCCTTGACATGATGCCGGTCGAACTGAAACTCACACTCTCCACTCTGCATTATGGACATCATGGTATCAACAATGTCTTTGGCCTGCTCAGGATGAGATCCAGCTCGAACATGGTCTTCTATAACTTTCTCAAAGAAATCATCAAAAACTTTTGCGAGTGCCGTCATCTTCCTTGTCAGCCCTTGAAGATCCAAGACTCCAAGGAAAGGAAAGTAATCACCCAAATTGGGAACTGCTGATAGTTTCATCGCTTCTTGGATCACAGCTTCGAATCCTCTCTCACCTATGTCTTTGTCATCAATCATCATATTTCTTACCAAACACCATTCTGCAGCTCATCTCTGCCGTCAGGGATGCGACCTTGGCACTAAGATCGACCACAGTGTGTAGTCTGCAAGCTTCCTTAAGGGATTCAACAAAATAACCAAGCTCTTCCCTTCTCATAGGTCGGAAAGAATTGATCTTAAAGGTGCTGAGCAGCTCTAAGGTACATAGCTTGCACATGTTCCGCCAATACGGACTGTAAGCCCCAAATACCAGATTCCTTTGATCCCATGCCAGATACTTAGCAGCCTGATGAAGTGGTCTGCTGGCAAAAACAAGATCGTGTGTCTTGAGGAAAAGCTCAGCTGCCTCAGGAGATGAAACGACGATGATTGGAGCGAATCCAAATTGCATGTACATAATCGGGCCGTGGTCTTTGGCAATCCTGTGCAGGTCTTGGTGAGGATTCTTCCCCAGCATGTGTAGATGTCCCAAAATAGGTATCCCTTTTGGACCTGGAGGCAGCTTCTTCTTCCTCCTCGTTGCCAAAGAAACCAAAGAACCAGCTAAAATGGCTACGACCGTAAGCCAAAACCAAGTAAGTTCCATTTTTGCTAAAGTTATTTTGTGATTGAGAATTTATATATCTCCGTGTTATTTATCCTGTAAAGCAAATATAACAGTTGTGATATGGCCAAATCAATTAAAACAGTTTTAAGTGTTGAAGGAATCATCTTGGTTCTGCTGAGAAGGGACAAACAGAAATAACTAATAAAAGAAGAAAATAAATATTAAATAAAATAAAGAGTGGTGTTATATGTGGATGAGTACACAACACCTTAAGGACCTCACAATATATGAAACGTGTAGCAACCATCTGTTTAAATATCTTGGGATCCATGGACCTCATGCCCCAATGTGATTTTGAACTGAATCAAACCGAATTTTAAAAGTTGGTTCGGTCCAGTTTTATTTTTAAGGAAATATAGAGTGCGTTGACAGAAGTTTTATAGTTGAGAAAAATAATGCGAGAATTGGGTTTCTCGTTAAAGCGAACCTGTCAACTTTACTGTGATAATAAGACTGTAATAAGCAATTTAGCATATCTGAAATTCTAGTTCGATACGACAGGACCAAGCATGTGGAAGTTGACAAACACTTTATCAAGGAAAAACCTGAAGCCAGGATTGTGGAATTGCCTTTTTTTTGCTCGGAGGATCAACTTACCGATATTCTAACCAAAGTCGTTGATGAATGGTTTGTACGTATGTGTTGGTCGGAAGAGCCACTTACATCTTCAATAAACCTAAATGTTAAAAATTTACAAATTAGCCGAATATATAATCATGCCAATTGCTTAAGCTAAACTGCCCTTGGTGATGTTGAATCCAGCCCCTCCATGAATAATGCCTTGATCGTGCATTTTCATGTTATATTTTGTAGCATCTACTCTTTTATTGTGAAGTGTGTAAAATTATTATTCTATCTACTGCCACTCTTGCTGCTGCTTCCCTTTACCACTTGATGGCTGATGCAATTGTCTCTTAGTGTCGGAATTTTTCATGTGCTTTAATTATTGGACTTGTGAACCATAATGCTGAAGTTTAATGGCTTGTCAAATCAGTTTGCTTTTGCATCTTCCTTATCACACGAGCTTTTGCATCTTCCTTATCACACGATTGTTGCTCCAGAACAAGGCCTACTCCTCTACCTGCACACTCTAATGATCCATTTGTCCATGCTTGTGTCTGTACCCTGAATTTTACAACTTCGCATAGGGAAGAGAGTGAAAATTAATGGATACAGTGAAGTCAAAAAATATTTTGAAAAAGGAACCGAGTTTATTTATTTGGTTAATTGCGTAAAATAACAAGTTTGTGTATAAATATATATTGTGGTTTTCAGACGATCCTGTCAGTTCTTTATTTTCCTTTGGTTGTACTCTGTTCTATTGGTTAATGAATTATACTTGACTGTTCAGTTTCATGGCAAAGGAAGTTATTTAACCAATGAAATCATGATGGAGGAAACTAAAATAAGATTGAAAACTAAGAGAGAAGAATGTCTTTTACTATTTGAAACTAGCTGTGACACTTTAAAGAAATCAAAAACCACAGAATTATATTTGAAAACTCCACTTCTCCTTTAAGAAGTGAAATTTGAAACTGGGATCAGGCTACTTCCTCTTCCATTAACTTGGCCCCAATCTTATCTTACTCTAGGTTGTGTTTGTACATGATTGAGATGAAATGCTTGTACTGAACCTAGAAAATATGCATGTATTGTTCAAATGCATGATTTTATATTTCAGATAAACAACTATGCAATAATTGAACATAACCTTGAAATAATTTTGATATCTCATAGCCTTTTGAATTGTGATACGTGCACCTGGAATCCTGGATGTGAGTACTTATTAGCTTGTCTTGCTTTGCTTCTATATAGATTGTTTTAAGGAATCAAATTCGTACAAGTTTGCTAAAAATACCTACTTCTGCAACCTAAATGTAGGGATTGCCATGAGATGATTGGCCCTTGAAACAACAAGGCCAAATTCCTCATCCATGTCTAGCTCATTTGGCGACATATCATTTGGCAGCTGCCAATCGAAGCAGTGAACTAACTGTGACACGATCAGTCGAACTTGGATGAGCCCCAGTTGTATTCCGGGGCAACCTCTCCTCCCAGCGCCAAATGGGAGGAGCTGGAAATGTTTTCCCCTAACATCAATGTCACTGCCACTGAACCTCTCTGGAACAAACATCTCTGGATCAGTCCATACATTTGGATCGCGCCCAATTGCATATGTGTTGATGAGTATTCTTGAATCTTTTGGTATGTCATAGCCACTAACCTTGCTGTCTTCCCTAGAATAGTGAGGTATCAACAGCGGAGCCACTGGATGCAGCCTAAAGTTTTCCTTTACAACCATGTCAAGATATTCGAGTTGGTCCAGGTCAGACTCCTCAACCATCCTCTTTAATCCTACAACTTGTTCCAACTCTTTCTGTAGTTTCCTCATAACTGTTGGATTTCTCAACAGTTCGGAGAGTATCCACTCAACTGATGCTGCTGCTGTGTCCATTGAAGCTACGAGCAAGTCCTGCAAATAAAATTCATCATCAACTAATGTTTATCCAAACAAGATGAAGCATTATTCATTGGACCATGTGCTTACCAGCAAAATGGCCTTTATATTACGTCGGTCGAACTGAAACTCACACTCTCCACTTTGCATTATGGACATCATGGTATCAACAACGTCTTTGGCCTGCTCAGGACGATCCCCAGCTCGAACATGGTCTTCTATAACTTTCTCAAAGAAATCATCATAAACTTTTGCGAGTGCCTTCATCTTCCTTGTCAGCCCTTGGAGATCCAAGATTCCAAGGAAAGGAAAGTAATCACCCAGATTGGGAACTGCTCCTAGTTTCATCGTTTCTTGGATCACAGCTTTGAAGCCTCTGTCATCTATGTCTTTGTCATCATATTTCTTACCAAACACCATTCTGCAGCTCATCTCTGCGGTCAGGGACGCGACCTTGGCACTAAGATCAACAGCTGCATGTTTTTGGGATGCGTCCTTGAGGGATTCAACAAAAAGAGCAAGCTCTTTCCTTCTCATAGGTCGGAACGAATTGATCTTAAGGGTGCTGAGCAGCTCTAAGGTGCATAGCTTGCGCATGTTCCGCCAATACGGACTGTAAGCCCCAAATACCAGATTCCTCTGATCCCATGAAAGATACTTAGAAGCCTGATGAGGTGGTCTACTGGCAAAAATTAGATCGTGCGTCTTAAGGAATAACTCAGTTGCCTCAGGAGATGAAACGACGATGATTGGAGCGAATCCGAATTGCATGTACATAATCGGGCCGTGGTCTTTGGCAATCCTTTGCAGGGCTTGGTGTGGGTTCTCCCCCAGCATGTGTAGATGTCCCAGAATAGGGATCCCTTTTGGACCTGGAGGCAGTCTCTTAGTCTTCTTCCTCCTCGTCGCCAAGAAAATCAAAGAACCGGCTAAAATGGCCATGATGGTAAGCCACAACCAAGTAAGTTCCATTATTGCTAAAGTTATTGTGTGAATGAGAATTGACAGATCTTTCTGCTGTTTATCTTGTCAAGCAATTAAGCAAATATAGCAGTTTAAGTGTTGAAGGAGTCTCCTTGGCTCATCTGAGAATGGACTATAAAGTAAGAAAATAAATATAAAAGAAAATAAAGAATGGTGTTATCTGAGGATAAGTACACAAACACCTTAAGTCTTAAGGACCTCACAATTTCTGAAACGGATATGAAGCAATCTTGTGTTTAAATATCTTGAGGAGATGGACCCCCTGTGGAGCGTGGTGCGAGATATCAAACTGTGGGAATTGTGGTCTAACGCTGAAATGTTTGGAATGCTGACGTGACGGAGAGTTATGCCGTGGCGAGAGGCGTGGACTGTGGATGCTCGAAAAGGTGATGATACTTGTGTCCTAAGGGCAAAGGTGTTTTGAACTCCTAAATTCTCTCTGAATACATGCCTAAATGTAGGGAGATGAGACTAAATAGGTGCTACACAAATTCTAATAACACAAATTCGTACACACCAAATTAAAATCTGAAAATTATACTACCTCCGACTTTGAAAAAAAGAAATTTTTGAAACATTATGGATTTTAAGGCATAATTAGTAAAGTACTAAGAGACAACGAGAGAAAAATTAGTAAAGTAAGAGAGAGTAAGAGAAAAAATGGTGAAAGTAATGTTGCTAGTATATTGTGGAGTATTTTCCAAAATAGAAAGTTTTAAAAATATATTTTTAAAGGATGAAAATAAATAAAAATAGTTTCTATTTTTAAATAATTGAGAACACTCAACAATGATAAAAATTACTCCCTCCGTCTGTGAATAAGAGTCCCGTTTTTCCATTTTTGTCCGTCCGCGAATAGGAGTTTCGATTCACTTTTAACATAAATGGTAATAGGGTTTCACCTTCCACTAACTCATTCCACTCACATTTCATTTAAAACTAATATGTATAAGTGGGATCATTATTCCACTAACTTTTTCCACCCACTTTTCTTAACATTTCTTAAAACTCGTGCCGCCCATAAATAGGACTCCTAAGAGCATCTCCAATGGTACTTCGGCCAGAAATCGGACAGCTTGTTTCTCCCCCTGCCACGTCAGCAGCACTAAAAATCCACCTGCCACATCAGATTTAGGACGACCATAGGCCGGCCGCAATAAAAATAATTCAAAAAATACTACATTTACGGAATTAAAATCACAATATGGAATTAAATTTACGACATATATACGGAAAAAATTCGTTAATTTTACTTAAATAAAAAAAAGTACATTAACTAAAAATAAAAAAAATTGCATAATAAAAAAAAATCCGGACTTCCACACACGAGCCACCGCCCCACTCTACTCCTCATTAATTTATTAAAAAAATACATTAAAAAATGTTAGTATGCCTTGAATCTGTGTTAGTTTGCCGCTAGCCGAACGGGGGTCTCAGCAGCCTGGCGACGGTATGACATGTTTTGTTTTAGTTCTTAATTTTGTATTGGGCCTAGTTGTTGTTGTCCATCGTTAGATGTTGCTCTTGTACAGAAATTTAGAGAGAGAGAAAATCGCGTTTATATAGGTTTTTTTTTTTTTTTTTTTTTTTTTTTTTAAAAAAATCGAAAATCGGCGCTGGCCGATCGGCACGCCACAATGGCGGCCAGCGCATCGGCTAGCGCCGAGCGATCGGAATTCGGCCTTGCCAGAAAGTTTGGCCGATTTTGCGCTGGCCGACTCCAATGGTTCGGCTAGCCGATCGGCCAGCGCGACGAATCGGCTAGCCGGTCGCTAGCCGACCATTGGAGATGCTGTAATGGCGGACGGAGGGAGTGAAACATAGAACCACATATATTTGCGACAAAAATAGTTAACAAGGATTTGTATACTAGGAAACAAAAATACTACACACATCGGTTATTTGACACAGATATGGTGTAATTTGTACTCCCCCGTTCCATAGTAATAGAGTCATTTTGCCATTTTTATTCGTTCCATAGTAATAAAGTCATTTCCCTTTTCAGTAAAAGTAACACATTTTTCCACATCTACTTTACTCCCTCTTACTCCCTCCGTTCCATAGTAATGGAGACATTTCTTTTCAGAGATTAATAAAAATTATGATAGGTGAGTTAAGGAAAGAGAGAATAAAGTGGAAAATAAAAAAAGTAGAAAGATGAGGAGAGAAAAAAGTAAGAGAGAGTAAAGTAGGTGTGGAAAAATGTGTTGACTTTTACTAAAAAAGGAAATGACTCTACATTAGCTATGGAACGTACCAAAATTTCAAAATGACTCTTGTAGCAAAAAATGACTCTATTACTATGGAGCGAAGGAAGTACTTTTTTCTCTCTTCATCTCTTTACCTTTTACATTTTGCATTTTATTCTTTCTTTACCTAACTCACCTAAAACAATTTTTCTTAATCTCCGTGCCGAAAAGAAAAGTCTCTATTACTATGAAACGGAGGGAGTAATATTTCTTATTATGACGCCTGTTTTGACAAAAATTAATACTCCATCTATCCCATTAAAAATGAAACGTTTTCCATTTTAGGTTGTTCTATTAAAAATGAAACGTTTCCTTAAATGAAAACATCTCTATCTCTACTTTTTCATCTATCTCACTTTACTCTTTATTTATTAACACACAAGACAACACTACATAAAATACCGTATTGATTTTCAAATGTTGCATATTTAATAGGACGGATGGAGTATTATACTCTATTTATTTTCCAATTTTTTCCTCCTAAATGGCAAAATCAGTAAATCTCAACTCAAGCTAAAAATAATTTTTCATTTTCGTGCTTTAAAAAAAACATCTTGAAAGTAGGAAAGGTGAGAGTTATAATCGACAAACTATATGATTGAATTTTGAAGTTATTAGATTTCATTTTCGCGCTGTGGAAATATTTGAGCTTTTCCTCTTTCTCCGTTATTAAAGGTAAAATTGTCAGTTTATTTACCTCTGCAATTTTTTGATTGCCTTCTTGAATTAAGATCATGGATATCTGTGTGGAGGTTTCCTGTGTGTGGGGTTGTTTGTAGCGGTGAGTCTATGTGCCTATTTGAGAATGCCCACAATGTGTTTGATGAATGGTTTGTCGGAAAAGCCACTCTTGATGCTTCTGTTTCTGCTTCCTTTACCATATTCAATTTCGCTCAATGGATTTTTCATGTGCCTTATTATAAAGTTAATGAATTATACTTGACTGTTCAGTTTCATGCCAAGGAAGTTATTTAACCAATGAAATCATGGAAGAAACTAAAATAAGATTGGAAACTAAGAAAGAAAGAATGTCTTTTACTATTTGAAACTCCTGTCAACATATAGGTTTGGCACTTAAAAGAAATTGAAAACCACAGAATTATATTTGAAAACTCCACTTCTCCTTTAAGGAGTTGAATTTGAAACAGGGATCAGGCTACTTCCTCTTCCTAATAACTTGGCCCTAATAATATCTTACTCTAATTTGTGTTTGTGGAATACATGATTGGCATAAAATGCTTGTACTGAACAGAGTTAAAAAAGAATGCATGTATTGTTCAAATGCATGATTTCATATTTCAGCTGAACAACTATGCAATAATTGAAATTGACCTTGAAATAATTTTGATATATCATAGCATTGTGATACGTGCACCTGACTGTGATTACTTATTTAGCTTGTCATACTTTGCTTCTACATAGAATGTTTTCAGGAAGCAAATTCTTACAGGTTTGCTTCATAATCTAGTTCTGCAACCGAAGCATGGGGATTGCCATGAGATGATTGACCCTTGAAACAACAATGCCAAATTCCTCATTCATGTCCAGTTCCTCTGGCGACATATCATTTGGCAGCTGCCAATCGAAGCAATGGATGTGACACAATCTGTCGAACTTGGATGAGCCCCAGTGGGATTCCGGGGCAACCTCTCCTCCCAGAGCCAAATGGGAGGAGCTGGAAATGTTGTCCCCTGAGATCAATGTCACTGCCAATGAACCTCTCTGGAATGAAAATCTCTGGATCAGTCCATACATTTGGATCGCGCCCAATTGCATATGTGTTGACGAGTATTCTTGATTCGTTTTGTATATCATAGCCATTAACCTTGATGTGTTCCCTAGAATAGTGAGGAATCAACAACTGGATGCATCCTGGAGGTTTCCTTGACAACCTTGTCGAGATATTCGAGTTGGTCCAGGTCAGACTCGTCAACCACCCTCTTCAATCCCACCACTTGCTCCAACTCTTTCTGTAGTTTCTTCATAACTGTTGGATTTCTCTTCAGTTCTGATAGCACCCACTCAACTGATGCTGCTGCTGAGTCCATTGAACCTGCGAGCAAGTCCTGCACATGTAATGCTTCCTCAACTGATTACTCATTACTAAGAAAATGTTTATCCAAACAAGAAGTAAAATTATTCATTGGACCATGTGCTTACCAGCATAATGGCCTTTATATTACGTCGGTCGAACTGAAACTCACACTCTCCACTTTGCATTATGGACATCATGGTATCAACAACGTCTTTGGCCTGCTCAGGATGAGATCCAGCTCGAACATGGTCTTCTATAACTTTCTCAAAGAAATCATCAAAAACTTTTGCGAGTGCCGTC
This sequence comes from Salvia hispanica, assembly GCF_023119035.1. Classification (NCBI taxonomy): domain Eukaryota; kingdom Viridiplantae; phylum Streptophyta; class Magnoliopsida; order Lamiales; family Lamiaceae; genus Salvia; species Salvia hispanica. The sequence continues at coordinate 13,955,651 of NC_062967.1, read as the reverse complement.
ATCTTCCTTGTCAGCCCTTGAAGATCCAAGACTCCAAGGAAAGGAAAGTAATCACCCAAATTGGGAACTGCTGCTAGTTTCATTGTTTCTTGGATCACAGCTTTGAAGCCTCTGTCATCTATGTCTTTGTCATCATATTTCTTACCAAACACCATTCTGCAGCTCATCCCTGCAGTCAGGGATGCAACCTTGGCACTAAGATCGACCACAATGTGTAGTCTGGAAGCTTCCTTGAGGGATTCAACAGAAAGACCAAGCTCTTCCCTTCTCATAGATCGGAAAGAACTGATCTTAAGGGTGCTGAGCAGCTCCAAGGTGCATAGCTTGCGCATGTTCCGCCAATACTGACTGTAAGCCCCAAATCCCAGACTCTTCTGATCCCATGCCAGATACTTAGCAGCCTGATGAGGTGGTCTGCTGGAAAAAATAAGATCGTGTGTCTTAAGGAATAGCTCAGCTGCCTCAGGAGATGAAACGACGATGATTGGAGCGAATCCGAATTGCATGTACATAATGGGGCCGTGGTCTTTGGCAATCCTTTGCAGGTCTTGGTGAGGATTTTTTCCCCAGCATGTGTAGATTTCCCAGAATAGGGATCCCTTTTGGACCTGGAGGCAGTCTCTTAGTCTCCTTCCTCCTCGTCACCAACAAAATCAACGAACCGGCTAAAATGGCCATGACAGTAAGCCACAACCAAGTAAGTTCCATTACTGCTAAAGTTATTGTGTGAATGAGAATTGACAGATCTTTCTGCTATTTATCTTGCAAAGCAAATATAGCAGTTTAAGTTTGAAGGGGACTTCTTGGTTCATCTGAGAACGGACTATAAAATATGAAAATAAATACGTATAAAAGAAAATAAAGAATGGTGTTATCTGATGAATAAGTACACAACACCTTAAGGACCTCACAATTTCTGAGATGGATATGATGAAGCAATCATGTGTTTAATTTTTAAATATCTGAATTGGTCTAACGCTGAAAACACCAAATTAAAATCTAAAAATTATACTACCTCCGACCTTGAAAAAAAGAAACTTTTGAAACAGTGCGGGTTTTAAGGCACAATTAGTAAAGTGAAAGAAATTGGTAGAGTAAGAGAGATGGAAAGAAAAATTGGTAACGTAAGAGATGGAAAGAAAAATTGGTGAAAGTAATGTTAGTATATTGTCGGGTTCATTTCCCAAAATAGAAAATTTAAAAATTTCTATTTTTTAAGGATGGAACAAAACAAAAATAGTTTCTATTTAAAAAAATTGAGATAGATGAACATGATCTCTAAGAACAATAGACAATGATAAAATTACTAAATATTGAAAAATAGAGTTACACATAAAATGGGAAAATCAAGTTATACTAGGACTACACAAATCGGTTATTTGGGACACAGATATTTTCACTATTTTGTTCCACTAAATTTGAAACTAAACAAGGATTTGTATTTCTGATTATGACACCTGTTTTGACAAAAATATGGAGTTATTTGTACTTTTGTAGTATTTCTGATTTCTGATTATGCACCTGTTTTGACAAAAATTAATATTATACTCTATTTATTCTCCAATTTTATCATCCTAAATGGCTAAATCTCAATCCAAGCTAAAATTAAATTTTCATTTTCGTGCTTTAAAAAAACATCTTGAAAGTAGGAAAGGTGAGAGTTATAATCGACAAACTCATTATTATAAAGTTAATGAATTATACTTGATTGTTCAGTTTCATGCAAAGGAAGTTATTTAACCAATGAAATCATGATGGAGGAAACTAAAATAAGATTGAAAACTAAGAGAGAAGAATGTCTTTTACTATTTGAAACTCCTGTCAACATATACCTGTGACACAAAGAAATAGAAAACCACAGAATTATATTTGAAAACTCCACTTCTCCTTTAAGGAGTGGAATTTGAAACAGGGATCAGGCTACTTCCTCTTCCTAATAACTTGGCCCTAATCATATCTCACTCTAAACTGCGTTTGTGGACTACATGATTGGTATAAAATGCTTGACTTGAACAGAGTTAAAGAAGAATGCATGTATTGTTCAAATGTATGATTTCATATTTCAGCTGAACAACTATGCAATAATTGAAATTGACCTTGAAATAATTTTGACATATCATAGCATTGTGATAGCTGTGAGTACTTATTTAGCTTGTCTTACTTTGCTTCTACATAGAATGTTTTCAGGAAACGAATTCTTACAAGTTTGCTTCATAATCTAGTTCAGCAACCGAAGCGTGGGGATTGCCATGAGATGATTGACCCTTGAAACAATAAGGCCAAATTCCTCATCCATGTCCAGCTCCTTTGGCGACATATCATTTGGCAGCTGCCAATCGAAGCAGTGGACTAACTGTGACACGATCAGTCGAACTTGGATGAGCCCCAGTTGGATTCCGGGGCAACCTCTCCTTCCAGACCCAAATGGGAGGAGCTGGAAATGCTGTCCCCAAACATCAATGTCACTGCCACTGAACCTCTCTGGAACAAACATTTCTGGATCAGTCCATACTTTTGGATCGCGTCCAATTGCATATGTGTTGATGAGTATTCTTGATTCTTTTGGTATATCATAGCCATTAACCTTGATGTGTTCCATAGAATAGTGAGGAATCAACAGTGGAGCCACTGGATGCAGCCTAAAGCTTTCCTTTACAACCATGTTGAGATATTCGAGTTTGTTCAGGTCAGTCTCCTCAACTATCCTCTTTAATCCCACAACTTGTTCCAACTCTTTCTGTAGCTTCTTCATAACTTTTGGGTTTCTCAGCAGTTCTGAGAGTGTCCACTCAATTGTTGCTGCTGCTGTGTCCATTGAACCTATGAGCAAGTCCTGCACATGTAATTCATCACTAAGGAGTAATGGCTTTTCCAAACAAGAAGTAGAATGATTCATGTGCTTACCAGCATCATAGCCTTGATATTACATCGATCGAACTGAAACTCACATTCTCCACTTTGCATTATGGACATCATGGTATCAACAATGTCTTTGGCCTGCTCAGGACGATCCCCTGCTCGAACATGGTCTTCTATAACTTTGTCAAAGAAAACATCAAAAACTTTTTCGAGTGCCTTCATCTTCCTTGTCAACCCTTGGAGATCCAAGATTCCAAGGAAAGGAAAGTAATCACCCAGATTGGGAACTGCTCCTAGTTTCATCGTTTCTTGGATCACAGCTTTGAAGCCTCTGTCATCTATGTCTTTGTCATCATATTTCTTGCCAAACACCATTCTGCAGCTCATCTCTGCGGTCAGGGACGCGACCTTGGCACTAAGATCGACAGTAGAGTTTAGTTTGGAAGCTTCCTTGAGGGATTCAACGAAAAGACCAAGTTCTTCCCTTCTCATAGGTTGGAAAGAATTGATCTTAAGGGTGCTGAGCAGCTCCAAGGTGCATAGTTTGCGCATGTTCCGCCAATACGGACTGTAAGGCCCAAATACCAGATTCCTCTGATCCCATGAGAGATACTTAGAAGCCTCGTGAGGTGGTCTGCTTGCAAAAACAAGATCATGTGTCTTGAGGAAAAGCTCAGCTGCCTGTGGAGATGAAACAATGATGTTTGGAACGAACCCGAATTGCATGTGCATAATCGGGCCGTGGTCTTTGGCAATCCTGTGCAGGTCCTGGTGAGGATTCTTCCCCAGCATGTGTAGGTTTCCCAGAATAGGGATCCCTTTTGGGCCTGGAGGCAGTCTCCTCGTCTTCTTCCTCCTCCTCACCAACGTAACTAAAGAACCAGCTAAAATGGCCATGACCGTAAGCCAAATCCAGGTAAGTTCCATTTTTTGCAAAAGTTATTGTGTGATTGAGGATTGGTATATCTGTTTCAATTATCTTGAATAAAGCAATTGAAGTGCTGAAGTAATCTGCTTGGTTGGCTGAGTAACAGATACTAATACGAGTGACTCTGCTTGTTATGCCGACAATAGGCTTGTTTGTATATTTGAGAATCGTTATAATCCCTCCCTCCTCGAAAAATGGTGAAAAATGGTCGTATTTGTTTACAGCACGAATTTTAATGAACCAACTTTTTAGAGTTTGAGTGTGAGAAAAAGGGTAAATTCGGAGAGAAAGAGAAAAGTGGTGATAAAGTTTCCATAAAGAGAAATTAGATTAACTTTAGTGAACAGACTAAAATGGAAAAAAAATCAGACTATTTTTCACGGATGGAGTATTTGAGAATTGAAGAAAGACATTATTTTTTGGTGATTTGTGCCGTGTTTGCTACTGCGAGAGGATGGGTTTGAACTTTGAAGAATCTTAGCCATGGTGGGACTGGCGATATTAGATTTAATATCTCTAAATATCGAGGAATAATAACACAACAGAAATGGAAAACTTATTAAATCTGGTCAGAGGCAGCCCAATTTGGTGTATTATAGTTGAGCTATTTTTAATTGTTATATGCACCTCGAGATTCTTCAACATAATTAAACAATTTGTGCTTATTGGAGCACACGGGTTTAACAAAATTATTCGATCTTGAAATTTTTTTAAAATGAACAAGCCTCGTGCTGTCGACACAACCCGTGCTTAAGCACGCATCACCGTGATATGGTATCACGCTGACAATGCTCTAATATCACATCTCGATTTTGTAATTATATACTCCTCCGTTTCCAAGATAATTGATTTGTTTTCAATCAAAACAAATATCTCAAGATATTTAGGCAAAAATTAACCATTTGATTTTGTTATGCTAACTTCTCATACTCTCTTCGAAGCCTTATGTCATCAATCTCCAATTCTTAGCATAATCTGTAAAGGAGGAGAGTAATAACTTTAATCAACGAGAAGAATTTTGAAATTATTAACACTCCATTTTGAAGAATTTTATAGTTTATTGGTCAGTCTGTTTGCCTATATAAGATTGCCCACAATTCATTTGATGGATGGTTTGTGTTTGTACATGATTGGGATAAAATGCTTGTACTGAACATAGTTAAAGAAGAATGTAGTTATTGTTCAAATGTATGATTTCATATTTCAGCTGAACAACTATGCAATAATTGAAATTGACCTTGAAATAATTGTGACATATCATAGCATTGTGATAGCTGTGAGTACTTATTTAGCTTGTCTTACTTTGCTTCTACATAGAATGTTTTCAGGAAGCGAATTCTTACAAGTTTACTTCATAATCTAGTTCAGCAACCGAAGCGTGGGGATTGCCATGAGATGATTGACCCTTGAAACAATAAGGCCAAATTCCTCATCCATGTCCAGCTCCTTTGGCGACATATCATTTGGCAGCTGCCAATCGAAGCAGTGGACTAACTGTGACACGATCAGTCGAACTTGGATGAGCCCCAGTTGGATTCCGGGGCAACCTCTCCTCCCAGACCCAAATGGGAGGAGCTGGAAATGTTGTCCCCAAACATCAATGTCACTGCCACTGAACCTCTCTGGAACAAACATCTCTGGATCAGTCCATACATTTGGATCTCGCCCAATTGCATATGTGTTGATGAGTATCCTTGATTCTTTTGGTATATCATAGCCATTAACCTTGATGTGTTCCATAGAATAGTGAGGAACCAACAGTGGAACCACTGGATGCAGCCTAAAGCTTTCCTTCACAACCATGTTGAGATATTCGAGTTTGTACAGATCAGACTCCTCAACTATCCTCTTTAATCCCACAACTTCTTCCAACTCTTTCTGTAGTTTCTTCATAACTTTTGGGTTTCTCAGCAGTTCTGAGAGTGTCCACTCAATTGCTGCTGCAGCTGTGTCCATTGAACCTACGAGCAAGTCCTGCACATGTAATTCATTACTAAGGAGTAATAGTTTTTCCAAACAAGAAGTAGAATGATTCATGTGCTTACCAGCATCATAGCCTTGATATTACGTCGATCAAACTGAAACTCACATTCTCCACTTTGCATTATGGACATCATGGTATCAACAATGTCTTTGGCCTGCTCAGGATGATCCCCTGCTCGAACATGGTGTTCTATAACCTTCTCAAAGAAACCGTCAAAAACTTTTGCGAGTGCCTTCATCTTCCTTGTCAGCCCTTGGAGATCCAAGATTCCAAGGAAAGGAAAGTAATCTCCCAGATTGGGAACTGCTCCTAGTTTCATCGTTTCTTGGATCACTGCTTTGAAGCCTCTGTCATCTATGTCTTTGTCATCATACTTCTTACCAAACACCATTTTGCAGCTCATCTCTGCAGTCAGGGACGCGACCTTGGCACTAAGATCGACAGTAGAGTTCAGTTTGGAAGCTTCCTTGAGGGATTCAACGAAAAGACCAAGTTCTTCCCTTCTCATAGGTTGGAAGGAATTGATCTTAAGGGTGCTGAGAAGCTCTAAGGTGCATAGTTTCCGCATGTTCCGCCAATACGGACTGTAAGGCCCAAATACCAGATTCCTCTGATCCCATGAGAGATACTTAGAAGCCTCGTGAGGTGGTCTGCTTGCAAAAACAAGATCATGTGTCTTGAGGAAAAGCTCAGCTGCCTGTGGAGATGAAACGATGATGTTTGGAACGAATCCGAATTGCATGTACATAATCGGGCCATGATCTTTGGCAATCCTGTGCAGGTCCTGGTGAGGATTCTTCCCCAGCATGTGTAGGTGTCCCAGAATAGGGATCCCTTTTGGGCCTGGAGGCAGACTCTCCGCCTTCTTCCTCCTCCTCCGCACCAACGTAACTAAAGAACCAGCTAAAATGGCCATGACCGTAAGCCAAATCCAGGTAAGTTCCATTTTTTGCGAAAGTTATTGTGTGATTGAGAATTGGTATAACTGTTTTAATTATCTTGGATAAAGCACTTGATGTGTTGAAGTAATCTTCTTGGTTGGCTGAGTAAAAGATGCTAATAATATGAGTGACTCTGCTTGTTATGCTGACAATAGGCTTGTTTATATATTTGAGAATTGTTATAAAAATGGTACTCCTATTATTTGTTGACAGCACGGATTTTAGTGCACCACTTTTTTAGAGTTTGAGTGTGAGAAAAAGGGTAAATTCGGAGATAAAGAGAAAAGTGGTGACAATGTTTCCATAAAGAGAAATTAGTTTAACTTTGGTGAACAGACAAAAATAGTAAAAAAATAAGACTATTTTTCACTGATGGAGTATTTGAGAATCGAAGAACGACAATATTTTTTTGTGATTTGTGCCGTGTTTGCTACTGCAAGGGGAGAAAGAGGACGCGGACAAGGACAAGGAGGAGGAGTGGATCTAAGGTTTGAAGAATCTTGGCCATGGTGGGACTGGCGATATTAGATTTAATTATCTCTAAATATAGAGGAATAATACAACAGAAATGGAAAAACTATTAAATTTTGTCAGAGGCAGCCCAACTTGCCTCGAGATTCTTCAACATGATTTTGTGCTTATTGGAGCAAATGGGCTTAACAAAATTATTCGATTTTGAAATTTTTTTAAAATGAACAAGCCTCGTGTTGTCGACACAACCCACGCTTAAGCACGCAACACCGTGATATGGTATCACGCTGACAATGCTCTAATATCGCATCTCGATTCTCGATTTTGTTATTATATACTCCCTCCGTTTCCAAGATAAGTGATTTGTATTTTTGATTAAAAAAAATATCTCTAGATATTTAGGTAAAAATTAACCATTTGATTTTGTTATGCTAACTTCTCATACTCTCTTGTCATCAATCTCCAATTCTTAGAATAATCTGTAAAGGAGAGAGAGTAATAACTGTAATCCACGAGAAGAATTTTGAAGTTATTAACACTCCATTTTCGAACTTGACTTGAAATAATTTTGATATTTATAGCTTTGGCTGTGAGTACCGCCAATGAAACGACGATGTGTGCAATGACGGATCTAGAAAATTAAACTCGTGGGGATGCTAATAAGAATAATTCTATACTATTTATTAAAATAATTATTTTATTTTACATAAAATAATTAAATTTTTATTTAAAAATATATATCATTGACTTGTTTAGCAAATGTTCATATTTTTAATTAATGAAAATTCCTTGGACTTTTTATCATTACTTTTATTCTGACTATCTTTGTTAATATTTTCAGTGTATTATATAATTATATTTGCAAATATTATTATTAATCGTATTAACTAAAAATGAAAATAAATTAAAAAACGTAAAAAAGTAATGGACATAAATATTAAGCAACTCACGCATATTAAATAATACTATTAATTAAAATTTAAAGTAGAATTTTTTAAAACATAGTAAATATTAAGAATTCTTCGATCTAGTTTACATACTAAGAATATATTAAAAATTATATTTGTTGTTTTACGAAATAAAATTATAACTAACGCCACCATCTCTTTCTCCTTCAACATTCTCTTACACAGTTCAGCCATTCTTTTTCAAAATTCTCTTACCAAAACAAACTTGACTCATACGAAATTCAAACTTTGCCGGTTTATTCAAACTTCCCAAATTGTTTTTGTCTTCCTCTCTCTATTTCTTTAACTTTCCAAGTTTATTTTCTTATTAATTTCTCTTTAAGAGTCGAAGCTCGGAGCGTCCATGGGGTCGGAAGTGAGGCTTCCGCGGGGCGCCGAACATACAGATAGAGTTTTCCGTTGTAAACATGGACCCGCGGTGGGGTCGGCCGACCCCGCCCGACCCCACCTGGGTCCGTCTCTGGATGTGTGGAACCAGCCCGAATTGACTATGCTTGTTTGTTATGATGACAATAGTCTTGTTTGTATATTTAAAAATTGTTATAATCCCTCCAACAAAAACAGTCAGTCTCATTTGTAGACTGTACAAATTTTAAGGTGCAATTGATGGAGAATGAGAGAGTAAAAGAATAGGATAGAGAAAAAAAAATGGCAACAAGTTTTCAATTAAAAGAAATGAGATTAATTTAGTCAACAGATCAAAATCGAAAAATAAGACTATTTGTCGTGTACTAATGATGTTGTTGTTTGTTATTGTGCCAAGGTGTGAAGAATCTTGGCAATGGTGGCACTGGGAATATTAGATTATTAAATATCGAGGAATAATAAGACAACATAAATGGAAAAGCTATTAAATTTGTCAGAGACAGAGGCAGCCCAATTTTACTCCTCGTCCTTAGCTAAAAGCACAACACCCACATCCGTGCTCTTAGCTAAGGACAAGCTCAAAGGTCTCACCATTCTATTATTCAATTTAAATACTCTAATTATTAAAAACATTTCTACATTATAAAAATACATTAAAAAATAAAAATTACATAATTAAAATCCTAAAAAATTAAAATTACATAATTAAAATACTAAAAATAAATATACATAATTAAAATCCTAGAAAATAAAAAAATACATTAAAATCCTACAAATTAAAAATTACACACGTGGAAGACTAGTCCTCTAACCCCAATTACCTCTTGGAGGCCCGGATCATTTGCTCATGTGTTGCAAGTTGATCCGAGTCATCTTAGACGTATCGTTCAAATAGAGTTGACCCAAGAGGGTCCACAATGAGTTGTTCGGGGGTGGAGGAGGCACAAAGGAGCGGGAGCGGGGGCGGGGGCGGCTAGAGTCGGGGTGCGACGGCGGGTAGCCGTCGCCTTCTTCCTTCCTTGCGGCCGGCGGGAACTGCTCGGGCCAGCGTCGGGGCTACCCAAGTTAGTTTCGGCAATTTGGGTAGCCACATCATCGGAGGCGCCGTCGGATAGGGTTACCAACCTCGACCGTTTGCTAGAGGAGGCTGGAGGAGGATGCTACTACGCCGCCCCTATACTTCGGATGTAGGCGCCCCTCCTGCCAACAATCGAGGTACTTGAACGGTATCAACTCCAAGCTTTGGTAGGTCGCCAAGGCGGCACTGATGATGTCGAGCTCGCTCTTGCCGCTCCCCGCCGCCCGCTCTTCTTCCTGTTGGAAGTACCCCTGGAACTTACCGATTGCTAAGTTGCATCTGTAGACGCAATTGCGCACCATACTATCATTGCAATAGATGGTTCCCCCCGGCCGGGTTTCATTGTAAAGGCGAGTGATGCGCCACCAATACGTATCCCCGGTTTGGTTTGTGCCAACGGCCGGATCTTCGGAGACTGCCAAGTAGGCTTTGAACATCGCCATCATCTCACCCGGAGTGTACGGAGTGCGGATGCCACGAACAGGAGGAGTAGGAGTAGGAATAGAAGTAGGAGTAGGAGTAGAGCTGCTGCTCCCTCCCGATCCGGGTTCGGGTGCCCACCCGAACCCGGAGGCGTTTTGGTCGTGCACCGGGTAAGGACGGTAGCCACCCGAAAATTGCGAACCTTGGGTTTGAGGAGGGGCCGTCAATTGCGTTTCCGGACTAGGGAATTCGCCGAAGTCGAACCAATCGTGGTTCCAACCGCGATTTCCGGAGGGGTGATCGTCGGAGCCGGACATTGTGTAGTGTGGTGGGAATTTAGATGAGAGAATATGAGAAAAAAGATGAGAGAATGTAGATGATAGAATAGATGAGAATGTGATTTTTTTTGTGTTGAAGTGGGGGTGTTTATAGATGAAAATGTGAATTTTGGGGAAAAAAAATTGAAAAAAAATTAAAAGTGGGTAGAAAACGGATATAATTTTTTGGGAAGTGGGAAATTTTTTTTTATTTAAAAACATTTTTTTAAATAAATTTCGATTTTTTTTTAAAAAAATAAAAAAATTGAATTAGCCGTTGGCCAATCAGAAGCTGCCACGTAATGGTGCTCAGCGGCACGGACGTGCTCTTAGCTAAGAGCAGCGCTGTGCCGCTGGCACGGACGGACGAGCTCCAGCGGCGGACGGACGGACGGAAAAAAAAAGCATCGCTGCGGATGCTCTAAAGACCTCTCGACTTAGTTGGTGTATGGAGATTAAATTTTTTGTTAAATAAAAATAAAATAAAATAAATGAGAGAATAAAATAAAAGCGACACTAGATTAAAGTATTAATAAGAATAAAGTAAAAATGATTAGATATTTTATTTTTTATTAAAAAAGAAAATAATTCAATTTAGTTCAAACATCCTGCAAAGTATGAATCAAATTAGTTGTGGAAGGTATATGCACCTTGAGATTATACAACTTATTTATACAAACTGGGATTATTAGAGAAGATGGAAAATAAAAGTTTAGTGGTCTGGATATGTTGTCCGTCGCGTGCCCAACTAATCACAGTTGGAAATAAAAATAGAAGTAATTTATGCTATCTAATTAGTTGGATATATCAAATGACAATATATTTGGGTCATTAATTTCTTAATGATTTCTGTAATGAGACAAAATCATCTCGCTTCTGTTATTAATTAACCCTAATTATTATTATTATCTATCCACTTGTATCTACAAATATTAACATAAGAATGTAATCAAATAAAAACTCTAAGTATTGTACAAACTCAAAACTATAATTTAGACCATTGAAAAATGTCAACAGATCAGAAAAAAAACATCAACAGGAAAATGTCAATAGAATTTCAACGGTAGTCAATGATTGATGTTGTGTTGATATTGTGTTGATACTGTGTTGACATTAAAATCTTGAAATTTTACACTGTGTTGATATTGTATTGAAACTGTTGAAGTTGTGTTGAGGAGTTTTGAATAGGGATGTCAATTGGGCTAACCCGCTCGGGTTCGGGCCAATCCACTCGGGTTGTCGGGCTATTTGGGTGCGGGTTATTCGGGCTGTGGATTTTTCGGGTTTTACATTTTTGGCCCTAACCCTAACTCTTCGGGTTTCGAGCTAACCCACGGACTATTCGGGTCAAAAGTGATCTTATTTGTTACTTTCTATCCAATTCAATATTCTAACTTGTAAAAAAAACAGATTGTCGTAAAGTGAAGTATTATCAAAATGATCAAGAGAAAGAAAATAATAGCTATTGAAAATTGAAACAAAATACGTAAACATATCACTCAATTAGTAGCACGTGTGAATCTGAATACAATTAAATGACAACTAAATGGAAATCATGCATTTCAAAAGGAGTTAAATAACGTTCTTAATTGTTTACCCGAAAAATAAATTCTAAGAAGTTAAAAAATATAGTATAGATAATAGTATGTCAAATAATAAATTCTATGGAGTTTCATGTGATTATATGAGTACATATTACGATATTATTATAGTCTATATTTCATTTAATCCTAACTTTTAATTTGAGAAAGAAGACATAATTACCATAAATAGGTTCATATGCCATATATATTTCATATATATAAGTATATAAACCCAAAATTTGATAATATTTTTTTAAAATGCTCAACCCATGGGCTAACCCACAACCCACCCGGGCCAACCCGCATAATCTGCCGACCCAAACGGGTAAGCCCGTGTAGCCCGGTTATGTATTTGGGTTACAATTTTCCGGCCCTAACCCTATGATTTTACCGGGTTATTTGGGTCGGCCCGCGGGTTTCGGACTAGATTGACATCCCTAGTTTTGAGTTTGTACAATATATTAGTTTGCATTTTATCACTACCCCATTAACATAATGGTAGCCAACTTTTAAATTTTAATGTTGAAGACATCTTCATCGAACTTTTCAAACTTTTTCTTCGGGGCTTCAAATTTACTTCTAATTAAACTTTCTAAAATGAAATTTATGTTTAAAATACTATTCCTCAGTTCGCCATTAGGAGTCGCATCTACATGTAGGTTTGAAAAAAAATAATTTATCTCTTAGTTTTATGGTCGATATTTTCTAACTAGCATAATCTCAATTTAATGGCATAAAGATTATGAATTTTAAATTTAAATCTAATAATAAATAGTACTATAGGAGTACTACTATTTTGCATGAGTTCATATTGGATTATACATAATTATTTTCTTCTATTATAGAAAATCCATCAGATTCATATATGCATCTTGTTGGGATTGAATATAAATTCGCACATGGAATGACATTTGTGAATGAAGGAGAAGCATATAAAGCATATGCATTCACCAAAGGATTTGGAATGCGAAAAGGTAAAAAATCTTATAATCGAAAAAATAAGCTTCGGGGATGTACATTTTTGTGTTGCTGTGAGGGATACTCTGAATTTGCCGTTTTGATTATCCCTCACAACAACACAAAAATGTAAAAGCTCTTTTTTCTATTATAAGATTTTTTACCTTTCCAAATTCTAAATCCTTTGGTGAATGCATATGCATTATATGCTTCTTCTTTATCCACACAAGTCATCCAGATGTGAATTTAAATTCAATCTCAACAAAATGCACGTATGAATTTGATAGATTGTCTACCATAGAAAAAAATACTTATTATGTATAGTCCAATATGAACTCAAGCAAATTAATAGTATTTGATTTTATGCCATTAAAATGAGATTATAATTTCAATCATAACTAGAAACATAAATTTCTTTTAGCAAACCTACATGTAGAATTTAAAATTACTCAATTATAAAATAAAGAAAACAAGACTAAAATTACTCAATAATTATAAAATAAAGAAAACAAGACTAAACATACATAATAATAGTCTTATGTTTCCCTAAAATAAAGAAAAACTAAACATATATATATATAGGGGAGCACTAGGGTGCCCCCTTATTTAGAGTCACAACGTACATTCAATCTGGTGTTGCCATGTGGCACAAAACATGCAATATTTTAAACACAAAAATGCAATCTAGTTGTATATGTATTTCCGCAGATTGCATTTTAGTTGTAGGTAAATTGCATTTTATAGTGTTGAGTTTTGCATTTTCACATAAATTGCATTTTATATTGTTAAGTTTTGCATTTTCACATATATAAATGCAATCCGTCTATATATAAAATGCAAATTAACAGTCAATATCTAAAATGCAAAACTCAACAATAAAAAATACAATATGCATATAACAAAAATGCAATCTGCCGAAATTCATTTATAGCTTCTACACATATATATTGCATTTTAGTGTTTACAATATTGCATTTTTTGTGTCACGTGGCAGCACCAGATTGGATGTATGGTATAACTTTAAAATTAGTTGTTATACTAGTACATCTCTAGATTAGTGATATTGGGCAAATCAAGAATATATGTACTTGATCAAGAGACCAAAATTTTGATTCATTCGATTACACAAAATTTTGAAAAGAACATTTAGATAATAAACATGTAATCGTAATAAGGAAAACGTACATGTTCATATGTATTAAAAAAGGAAAAAAAGTGGCGTACAAATCCATTGCTTGCAATGAATTTTTTTTTCTCAATTGATTTGAAAGATGATGGGAGATGCGTATATATTAGTACTATATATATTAAGCATGTTAGGGTTTAAGGTTATATGGTGTGTGTATATATGGTTATAAATGGACATTAAAAATTTCCATATTAAAGAATTTGTTCCGTTAATATGCATGAAGGTGTATTCTTCCAAGTTAAAAAAATATTCTTGATGGGGCATACCACATCATTTTTCCATATTGGTACACCTAAATTATGGAATGTCTTCTCTTAATTCATCTTCCAATTTTCAAAATCAGTGCCATTCGATATGTAAATCTCTTTTACCGAATTAAAGAAAATCATCTTTATTCTACCAAAAAAAAAATCATTTTCTCATTTCTAAGAAAATATACTCCTATCAAACTTAAAATTTTATACAAATCTCTTGATTAAAAAAAATTACTCCATTTGTTCCATGTTAATAGATATATTTTTTTTTGGCATGTAGATTAAGAAATAGCATTCCCTCATCCCAAGGAAGATGACTCTTCCTTGGGCGGCACAAAATTTTATGTAACTTTATTTTGTATATTAAGTAGAAAGAATAAAATAACAAGGATGAAAGAATGTAAAGATAAATGTGTTTCTATTTTTAGTAATAGGTTATCTTGGTTGTAACAGCTAACAAATATAAAAGGAAAATGATACCGACGGAATAGTAGTACTATATGTTTAATAAATGCAAAGTGGAGAGAATTAAGTAAGAGTGAGAAGTACTCCCTCCGTTCCATAGTAACAGTTATTTTGCCATTTTGATACGTTCCATAGTAATAGAGTCATTTCCTTTTTTAGTAAAAGTCAATATATTTTTCCACACCTACTTTACTCTCTCTTACTTTTTTCTCTCTTCATCTCTCTACCTTTTTCATTTTCCATTTTATTATCTCTTTACTTAACTCACCAATCACAATTTTTATAAGAGGGAACATCTTTTTTGGTCCACGAACTTTGCCAAAGTATCATTTTAGATCCGTGAACTTTGAAAATATCATTTGAGGTCCATCAACTATGGGTTAATATCATTTGAAGTACTTTTTTACTATTTCCAAGTTTTTCTGGACGAATATACCCTCAATACCTTAAAGTGTGTATATTTTTAATAAACTTATCACATACTCATATTTTTTTATAAATATCTTTACAATATATTTTTGACGAATTTTCTAAATATAATTTGACCTTCAATATTATCACTTAATTTTGTGACATGCAAGTAAAATTGCTTCTTCAATTTTTTATATTAAAGAATTATAAAATTGAATAAAGAACTTTTCTTTAATAATAAAAAATTGAATAAGGATCTTTTCTTGCATATATCACAAAATTAAATGATAATATTGAAAGTCAAATTATATTTAGAAAATTTATCAAAAATATATAGTAAAGATATTTATAAAAAATATGAATATATGATAAGTTATTAAATATATATACCCTTAAAATATTGAGGGTATTTTCGTCCAGAAAAATTTGAAAATAGTAAAAAGTACTTCAATTGATATTAACTCATAGTTGGCAAAAATACTCATTAGGGTTTTCTAAACCCTAATGTACCCTTTGTCCTCCAACCGGAGAAGATAACAAAAATTGGGTGCGCGGGGATCAGGGAGGGACGACCGTCTCTACACTTCTCTGGAGAGGACACGAACTACCTCACGGAAAAGATGGGTCATGCAATAGTAGGTAAGTTTTCGCATTCTATCCCTTCCTCGTCACAAGTGCAAAAAGCTTTGAGCAATATCAAGTTTAAGAGGGACTTCAACTGGAACTACATCAACGCAAAACATATCATTATTCAATTTGAGGATATCGAAGATTATGCAAAAATGCTCAACGGTCCCAACGGAGCCCCGGTCTGGTTCGTCGAACACCACCCTATGCGGGTCTTTAAATGGACGCCAACGTTTGATTCCTTCTTTGAAACCCCAATAGCTGCGATATGGTGCAACGTGATCGCGGTTCCAATCCATCTTTTTGAAGTCTCGGCCTTATTTGCTATTGGATATCTCCTTGGCAACCCTATCCTTATTGATCATGACACAGTCACAAAGAAGCGGCTCTCTTTCGCTAGAATTTGTGTGGAGATAGACATCTCCAAACCCCCAACGGAGGAAGTGGTTTTAGACATCCTTGGAAAGGAATCAGTGCTCAAAGTAAAGTGGGAAAAAATTCCCCTCTATTGTAGAGATTGCAAACATGTGGGCCACTCGAGCAGAAACTGCCATGCCTTTGGCAAGAAGGTTAACCCGCCGGTTAGAGTCCCAAATCATCCACACATGGAGAGATATCAGGAGTATCGAGTCAGGAACACTCACAAAGCAGAGGGAGGAGGGACATCTCATCACTATAACTCAAGGAAGGAACATGATATTGAGAAAGGAAAAGGAATACAGCAGGATCAACATAAAAATAAGAAAGTGGATCAGCAAGGGGGTCAGGAAGCAAGTTGGTCAGGTCGACCAAAATCCCCCACCTTCGCAGAATTTTTGGATAAGGACGGCTTTATCAAACAGGGCAGAAAAGGGAGAAAAGTGAAACAAGGAAGCAACTTCGAAACCACATTAAGAAGATCCAACTCAGTGGATCGAGCTCCAAAAGAAGCAATTGTTGCGGATAAGCCGGGAAGAGAGGGACGGTTCTTTTCGGCCACAACAGAGTCTTCAAAACAGGGGAGACCAAACCTAGCAAAACAGAATGATAAGCCAGATTGGTCGCTCTCTCAGCACATGGAACCAAACTCGTTTCAGCAACTACAACGGGATGATACCCCATCGGATGAAGAGGTAGAAGAAATGACAATGGAGGATTGCCAGGGGAGACAAATAAGGAGGGAGAACCTTGATAAACCCCCTGATTTGCATAAAGGTTCTGGCAGAAGGGAGAGTGAAGTGGAAACAGAGCAAAGGTCATATGGGTCTACCAATCCAAACAGAATTTGAGTCTCCATGTCAAGTAATCTGTTGGTATGGAATGCTCGGGGCATGGCGAATGCCAATACCCAAAGCGTACTAAATCATCTAATTGTAACATACAAGCTTTCATTTGTTGCTATTATTGAACCACTAACCCTCCCGAGGACGGAGATTTGCAGGTTGGTTAGGTTGGATTTCAAGGGAAGTAACACTAACAATAAAATCTGGATGTTTGGTGAGTCGGACTGGAAGGTGGACGTGCTAGTGAATAGGGAGCAGCTACTTCATGTTCAGATCTCGACAAGTACAATCCAAAATCCCTTCTTCCTCTCGGTGGTGTATGGCAAATGCTCTAGGGGAGGTAGATGGGCATTGTGGAATTCTCTTAGGAACATTGCGGAGGAAATGGAAGACAAACCATGGGCTGTGGGTGGGGATTTTAACATTTATCTTAATGAAAGAGAACGAAGTAAAGGGTCGACGGAATTGGCAGGGAGCAAAACGCTAGAAATGCTAGACTTCGCTGAGGCAATTACGGATTGTAATCTAACAGATCCAGGCGCGGATGGGCCTTTCTTTACGTGGGCGAGAGGAACTCTGTTTGAGTGGCTTGACCGGATCCTTTTTAATGAGGGTTGGGCAACATCCTTCACTTCAACAAGGGTGACAGTGCTCCCAAGAGTTGTCTCGGACCATGGACCCCTTCTTATCAGATGCAGGGAGGCTGAAAGCAGAGCAAAAAGTACGTTTCGATTTCAAGCAATGTGGATTAGACATCACGGCTTCTTGGAGGAAATTAAGAAACTCTGGGACCTCAACTCTGGAGCGCGAGGGATGAGAAATCTCCAAATTAAACTTAAAGCGATTAAAAGGGGACTTCAACTGTGGAATAAAGAAGTATTTGGAAACATCTTCGTGCGGCTTAAGAATGCGGAAAGGGAAGCAATGACAGCGCAACAAAAGTATGAAGAGGAACCGTCGCCGGAAAACAGAGAGGAACATCATAGGAGGACAGCGGAATACCTTCTTTGCCTTCGAATGGAGGAAGATTTCTGGAGACAAAAGGCTGCGATTAGATGGGCGATTGATGGGGAGAGAAACACTAAGTACTTCCAGGGTCTGGTCCGACAAAAGAGAGTCAAGGCACGCATCCACGAAATTCAAGAGGGAAAGAGGTTGGTCTCGGATGAGGAAGATCTTCGAAACTCAGCAGCGGCCTTCTTCCAAAACCTTCTCACCTCATATTGCAACCTCCTTGAAGAACCACATTTAGAGATCATCAACGCCCTACCGGATAATGTTGATACCGATAGCATGAGCATGACACCCTCTCATGAGGAGGTCAAACGGGCGGTTTTTGGTATCTCGGCAGATAGCACCCCGGGACCAGATGGGTTCTCGTCACTATTCTTTCAAACTTGTTGGGAGGTAGTGGGAGGGGATGTTGTTGATGCGGTTAGGGACTTCTTTGCTGGAGCCTGCATGCCGTGAAGCTTCACCGCGACTATGATTGTGCTACTTCCCAAAAAAGAAAATCCACGAGCATGGGCGGACTTCAGACCTATTAGTCTGTGCAACGTTACAAATAAAATAATCTCCAAGATTATCACGGAGAGGCTAGGCGCCTTCCTCCCAATGCTCACGGTGTCAAACCAAAACGGCTTTGTCCAAGGAAGGATTTTGAGCGACAACGTACTTTTAGCTCAAGAGGTCATTCGAGACCTTGCGAATTGTTCGCCCTCCCCAAATATCGCTATCAAGCTAGATATGGCTAAAGCATATGACTGGGTCCAGTGTCCCTTCTTGATCAAGGTGCTCCGGAAAATGGGTTTTAAGGAGAAGTGGATTAGCTTGGTAGAACGGTGTATTAACTCCTGTTGTTGGTTCTCGGTTCTTATCAATGGTGCGGTGGCTGGCTTCTTCAAATCGTCCAGAGGACTCCGGCAAGGTGACCCACTCTCGCCTTCTCTTTTCATCCTTGCAGCAGAATACCTTTCATGGAGTTTGGATAAGCTTATTCTCAGCAGAAAATCTATGAGGTTTGCTACCTCTCTTCATTTGCTAGAAATCTCCCACCTTGCATATGCAGACGATATTCTGGTTTTTACTCAAGCGAAGCAAGAATCGCTAGCGGAACTGATCGAATGATTAAAGCACTATGCAGCGGCTTCAGGTCAGAAGATTAATATGGAGAAAAGCCACTTTTTTGTGGATGAGAAACACGGGAGTTGGGCGAACAGTATTCAGGAAACTGGGGGATTTCAGCGAGGAAAGTTTCCTTTTACTTACCTTGGCGTCCCGAAGGAAAAAGACTGACATGTTCATTTACCTTAGAGAAAAAATTTCGGCACGAATTCATTCATGGTCACATAAACACCTGACATTCGGAGGGAGGCTTACACTCATCAAAAGCACTCTCGGAGCTATCCCTCTACACATCTTTCAAGTGCTTGAGCCAACCAAAGAAGCAACGAAACAAATGGAAAGTCTGTTAGCCAAATACTTCTGGGGCTCTGATCGTGATAGAAAAGCTACACATTGGATAAGCTGGGACCAAATCTGCCTTCCCTGCGATGAAGGGGGATTGGGCATTCGGAGTTTTGCGGAGATGGTGGAGGCGTTTGGAATGAAGCAGTGGGTAAGATTTAGAGAGCAAAATTCATTGTGGGCGAATTTTATGATGCAGAAATATTGTAGAAAAGAAGCCCCATCTAAAGTTGCACTAGCAAAAAAACAGAGCCCCACCTAGAAACGGATGGCAAGGGCAAGACACAAGATACATCATTATATCCATTGGGCCCTGGGAGATGGAAATATCAATTTTTGGGAAGACATTTGGTGGAGGGATAAGCCCATTAGTGAACTCTGCAATCCAGGTATGCGGCTGCCTCAAAGAAAAGTTAAAGATTTCTGGAGAAATGGAAGCTGGGATGCGGCGCGGGTAAGGCAGGAACTGGAGCCTCTCGGAGTGCCGAGGGAGGCTACGGAGGAAATTGTGAGAATACCAGTTGAACAGGGTGGTCGGGACACGCTGAGGTGGATCAAAACCCCCAATGGAAACTTCTCCACGTACTCGGCGTGGGAGGAGATCAGGAGCCGACAGCCGCCTATGCAAATTTTTGAACTCATTTGGAATGAATGCACCCCTCGTCGACCTCCATCTTCGTTTGGAGACTGCTGGCCAACCGGATCCCTGTCGACGCGAAACTACAATGGAGAAAAGTGGAGCTAGCATCAAAATGCAGGTGTTGTCGATACCCGGGGATTGAAACTAGGGAACACCTCTTCCTTCAGGGGGAGGTGGCAACACAAGTATGGAGCAATATTGAAAACTGTTTTCCGAATCTGCCTATGTGGAATGCAGCCACCATTGATCTTGAGAAACGAATCAAATTCTGGCACCGTTGGTTGTGTCGGTCCAATAAACCTCATGTAAGCTTTATCATCCCATGTCTGACATTGTGGGTCATTTGGTCGGAGCGAAATGGAAAAATACATCGAGAAAGAACAGACAGCATCTGCAGCGCCTAACCACAGTCGGGAGGCTCGGGAAAGAACAGTGGAGGGGATGTTCCATCCCTAAGGAGATTAGCGTATCCGCCTGGAGGGAGAAACCGAGTAAGCGGCCCAGATTGGTTAGATGGTTTCCGCCGGATGTAGGTTGGTTTAAGATTAATACCATGGGGAAGTGGAGTACAGCGGGAGCAAGGGCGGGAGGTATCATCCGGGATAAAGATGGGAACATGATCAGATGTTTCGCCTCAAAAAGCAACGCAACATCTCACCTCGAGGCGGAACTTCAAGCCATTGGTCTGGGTTTGGATATGGTGGGAACTGGAAGTCAAAGGATTTGGATTGAGATGGGAAACTCTGAGGCTGTAGATATTCTGATGGCATAGAAGCATGGAGCAGCCACTCTACGCCATCAAGTCTCAGAAATCCGTAACAGAATTAAGTACTTTTGTACTAAAGTTTCTTTCATCCAACGAGAAGGCAACAAGGTGGCGACTTGGTTGGCGAAACAGGGGAGCATGGAACCTAATTGCATCTTCTTCGACCAACACACGGCTCCAGCATTTGTTAAGGCTGCGGTGAGAATGGACCAGCTTGGCCTTCCGAACTTCCCTTTGGATTGACCGGTGGACATTTTTGGATTGTCTCTTTTTGTTTTGTATTGTATTGACTTTGGAAGAGTGTAGACTGGTGTCTTAGCCATTTTGGGTTTTAGATATCATCTTACTCTCTTCATCATTTTGGCATGTCACTTTCAGACATGGCTTGTCTTTATACCCGTTGGGCTGATTGAAATATAGGGATGAGGGACCCACGAACCCTCCACCGAGAAGGTGTTTATTAAAAAAAAAAAAAAAAAAAACTCATAGTTGGCACACCTCAAATGATATTTTCAAAGTTCACGGACTTAAAATGATACTTTGGCAAAGTTCGTGGACCAAAAAAGATGTTCCCTCTTTTTATAAACTCTGTGCCGAAAAGAAATGTCTCTATTACTATAGAACGGAAGGAGTATAAAGTAAGATAGAATAAAGTAAGACAAATATAATGGTATTGGGTTTTCACACATTTCCCCAGTTATTTTTAAAAATTTACATTCAACATATTCTCGACGCACCTTGTGCACGGCCTTGCATTGAGCACCAGTCCTTATGCGGTTAGCAACGGGGGCTTGAATATCACATCTCAATTTAGTACTCCTTCTGTCTCATTAAAGATGACTCACTTTCCTTTTTGGTTTGTTCTAACTAAGATGACTCATTATTAAAAATGAAAACACTTTTCTCTACTTTATTTTTTCCATTTAACACATAAAACAAAGTTACATAAAAATTCGTGCCATCCAAAGAAAAGGTCATTTTTGTTGGAACTGAGGGAGTTGTCATTCAAATATCTAAAAAGTCACGTGTTTACATCTCATTTGATGACACACTAGCTCTTGATTTCAGCTTACTCTGCTTGAAAAGTGCATGCGAGGGAGATATTTGAGCCATTTTCCTCTTTCTCCGCTGTCAAGGGTAAAATTGTCGTTTGTTTACCTCTACAATCCTTGTTTGCGTTCTTGAATTAAGACCATGGATATCTGTGGGGAGGTTTCCTGTGTGTGGGATTGTTTGTAGTGGTCTCTGTGTGTGTTTTAAATATTGCCCACAATGTGTTTGATGAATGGTTTATACATCAGTGTTGGACTGATGGTATTCTTTTACCTTCTCTGATCATGAATCTCCAAAAGGTTAGATGTCAACTGCCAGTTCTTTCGATTCCTTCTCGATGATCTATGTTTCTTTGGCAGTTGTTTTTATTGTTTATGTTGTACTTTGTTATATTGGTTAATCACTTATCCTTGATTATTCTGTTTGAAATTAAGAACGAAACTGGAAGAGAAGCATGCGTTTTGCTATTTGAAACTCCTATCAACCTATAGCTGTGACACTTTGATTGAATTGATAAGAAAATAGTAGAATTATATTTGAAAACTAGAGGTTTTGGCCTTCAAGAAAGGATTTTGAAAAACAGTCCTCAGGCTACTTCCACTTCTTAATTAGTTGGCCCTAATAATCTGTTATAATCTTACTCCGTATTGTGTTTGTACATGTGATACGGTCAGCGGCTGGAAGGTATACAGCCGCCGAGGAAGTAGGGAGGTAGTTGGTTCAAAGGAGAAGAATCTGGAAGTAGGCGCTGGAAAGGAGTAGATCGAGCAAATCAAATGATTCCTATTTTTATGCAATCTAGTAGTTTCTATTTTTCAGTATAAATAATTGTAAGCTAGTGAGTCCAGAATATCTTGGAGAGATAATTGTTTTGGACGACTTGGTCGTAGGCCTCTGTGGAGGATTATCATTTCCTTTATTTTCCTATCAATCAAAAGTGCTCGTTCTCTCTTTTTCTGCATTTACAATCAGTGGTGTGAGTGGGTGTATTTTGCTGCAGCAGGAAGAGCACTCCTCGTGCTCATCACTTCCACTCCTAATAATTGGTGCGGTGAACGATGGTGAACTCTCGATCGGAGACGCGACTGGATGAATTGGAGAAGGCTATGGAGGATTTGGAACAGGGTAGGCTCTTGTTGGATGCGGCGGTGAAGGAACTGAATGCCCAATTCCGCACTGATGACCAAGTGACGGAGGCACGATCAGAACTGAACGCCATGCTTCAGGAGATGCGTGAGGGTTTCGCTTCACTCAGACTTAAGGATACTTCCAACGGATCCACCTCAATGAATCGGGAGCCAAAATCGGCATCCACGGGCGGTGTTTCGTCGTCGCCCATGCCAACTTTTGATAGCTCGGACGTCCTTGCATGGCTGGAAAGGGCGGAACAATATTTTATGATCTCGGAAACCCCTTCTGAGGACCGGGTAGGCATCGCAATGGTAGCTCTGGCTGGCGCTGCCCTCCCTTGGTACCAGTTGTTGCACAGCGAGTTCCGGATCTGACGTGGGCTCGGTTTGCAAGAGAGTTGATGAAACGCTTTGGAGGAAATAGGGCATTGAATGAATATGAAGCATTCGCCGCAGTCCGCCACACTGGTTCTCTGACAGATTTCGTGGCTGCTTTTGAGGCGCGCCTCGCACAGGATCCGGACATCTCGTGTCAGCAATACCTGGGATTTTTTATGGCAGCACTTCGACCTGAGGTCCGTCTACAAATGAAGGCCGCTAAAATCACTACTTGTGAAGATGCGGTCGAGTTAGCGCTGGTCATCGACACGATGGCGTCCACCCAGCCACCGCGATCAGCGCCTTCCCAATCGCCTACCCAGGCGCACACATATACAACCCAATCGACTCGCTCTTTCTCAAAGGGGTACTCCCAAAACCCCTCCCACTCATCTGGCTCGTCAAAACCGGTATCCAAACGCTTCCGGAACGTGTCTCCGGAGGAATACAGATGGCACATCGCAGCAGGTACCTGTGTCAAGTGCGGCCTGAAGTTCGGCCCATCCCTTAGATGCCCCCCCCAAGACTCTCAACGTTCTGATCTGCGATGAGGAGGAAGAAACGCCCACCGACGCTGAGCTCAAGGAATTTGAAGTTTTGGAGACCGAGATTGAACCACAACTATCTGTACTATCCCTGAACGGCCTGGACACGACGAACACTATGAAGCTATTTGGGAAAATCGCCTCTCAACAGGTTAAGGTGATGGTCGATAGTGGCGCAAACAATGCGCCCAGCGGCTCAGCTGCCAGTTACTCCCACATCGCCCTACTCAGTGGTGTTGGACGATGGCACCACACGCCGCGCAACGGGGATTTGCAGAGGCAGGCCTCTGACATTGGAAAATGAGGAGTTTGTGGTGTCCTGCTACGTCTTTCCCCTCCGGAACATCGACGTAATTCTGGGCGTCTTATGGCTTGCCTCCCTCGGTAACGTCATGGCAAATTGGTAGCGATTGTCCATGGACTTCGCAGTCAATGGCCGCCCCGTCTTGCTCAAGGGCGATCCATCACTCATGCGCCGAGCTTGTTCTACCCAGGACCTCCATTGCCTCGAAGAAGAGGGCTGCTGCTGCTGGGTCCTCCACGCAATTGTTAAAGAGGCTGTGGCGGAGCCGTTCGGGATTACCAAGGCCCTATTGATAAACTCATGTTTTAGTCGGTTTAATTGGTATGTTGAGGTGCTTAATGTTGAGTTTTGATGCTTGAATTGTCTATTTCCAGCCAATTAACCTATCTTTTGGAGTTTCATGTGTTTGTTGAGTGTTCTAGGATAAGTAGATAAAAAAGAGGCAAAATCCGGCCGATTGTGGATAGGAGGCAGCAGGGCCTTTAAAGGCAACACCCGGCCGGGTGAGTTTTACTCTTATAAATTCTACCCGGCTGGGTAGGACTTAAAGACCAGAAGGAGCCGGAAAACGACACCCGGCCGGGTGCATTTACGGCACAAATATTCCACCCGGCCGGGTATCCTGAAGACAGCGTGACGAGTCCAGAAAGGGGTCTGAAATGGTCACCCGGCCGGGTGGATTTACAGTTCATAAATTCTACCCGGCCGGGTACGTCAATTTGACGCGTCTGAAACCTGAAAACGCGATTTTTGAAGTGGAAAAACGAGAAGAAAAGGCTAGGGTTGGATTGGACGAGATTTATTCTACCTTACCGCCTCCAACACTCACACACACCCCCAAGAACACTTCTAGAGAGAGAATTGAAGATTGAAGACTCCAAATCGGAAGATTGAAGACTTCACTCCATAGATTCGTTCCATAGGAGTTCTTAGTATCTATCTTTCATGTTTTTGTTCGGATTCTTTGTGTTAAACTTAGTTTTCTCCATGAACATGAGTAGCTAAACACCTTTTGTAGAATTCTTGGTGAAGATGCATTAATTTCATAGTTTTTATCCAATTGATTTTGTTCTTACCTTGCTCTTGTAGTTATTTGATTATTCTTGGGTTTATTCCTTTCAATTGATTGATCACCACTTGATTGTGTAGGATTAATTAGATTAATCGGGAGATGAAATAATTAATCTGGAAATAGGAATAATTCACACCTTAATGCAATAAAACTCGGGAGAGTTGAGGTTTTGAGTGAGGTCTTTGACCTAATCGAGCTTTTGGGAGTTAGGGGTTTTAGGATTAGAAGGGGACTTCAATCCTAGCACTTAATCTACAGGTTTCTCACCTCGGGAGGGGGTTTAATCTATAATTGTGGTCGACTTAGTAATTCTAGAGACACCAAAAGGTAAGACAATTTGATTGGATAAGAGCTTGGAATTGTGCATCGGATCCTTGGGTTCTACAATTTTCTCCATATTATCTTTTCACTCCGTGTTTATTTGCTTTTATTTATTTATTTGCTCATTATATGCTTTTCGTAGTGTTAGAACAAACCAAACTTTTTCCAACCATCTAGATAGTCGTTGACATTTGTTCGTGGTAGTTAAGTTGATACGAATTTGTCTCTGTGGGATACGATACTCTTGCTTGCTAATTGCTACACTAGCCCCGTACACTTGCGGGTATCACTTGTGTTAAAATAAGTGAAGTCACCTAACCTCGGCAGCCCGGTCACAACTACTGAAATTGGTCGAGGAATTTTCTACAATCACACAGGAAACCGCGGGACTGACCCCCGCTGCCGCACTGACCACCGGATACCCCTCCTTCCAGGTACTGACCTCGTTTTGGTTCACCCGTATTGGTGTAATCACATGCAGAAAGATGAAATGGAGAAGCTCGTCGCCGAGATGTTGAGCTCCGGGGTGATTCAACCAAGCACTAGCCCTTTCTCTAGCCCCGCCCTCCTCGTTCGCATGAAAGATGGTTCGTGGAGGTTTTGCGTGGACTAACAGGAACTCAACAAGCGGACGGTACCGGACAAATATCCTATTCCGGTGATACAGGAATTACTTGACGAATTACATGGGGCCAAGTGGTTCAGCAAAATCGAGCTAAAAGCTGGATACCACCAGATTCGGGTGGCAGCCGACAACGTGCCCAAAACGGCTTTTCGCACCCACTCCGGCCATTACGAATTCCTGGTTATGCCGTTCGGCCTCACCAACGCTCTGGCCACATTCCAGAGTCTGATGAACGACCTCTTCCGACTAGCACTTCGAAAATTTGTCTTGGTGTTTTTTGACGACATCCTCGTCTACAGCGCGACATGGGCAGATCATATGCGCCACCTCCGCCGAGTTTTCAAGACCCTTCACGGCCATGCCCTCGTCGTCAATGCCAAGAAGTGTCTTCTAGGTCGAGACAACGTTGAGTACCTTGGCCACATCATGTCCTTTGAAGGAGTTAAAATGGACCCCGCCAAGATCTCGGCAGTCCTCCGCTGGTCAACGCCTTAAAGAGTGTTCGGGGGTTCCTAGGGCTAACAGGGTACTACTGCCGCTTTATCCGAGACTACGGCAAGATTTCAGCCCCGCTGGCGGAACTCCTGAGGAAGCCGCTAGCACCCCAACCCAAAGCAGCCTGGACTTGGCCGAAGGCAGTGGCCTCCGCCTTTGACTCTCTCAAATCAGCGCTGACATCGGCACCTCTCCTCCGGATGCCGGATTTCACGAAGGAGTTTGTGATTGAATGCGATGCCTGTTTTAATGCAGGAGCGTCAACCGGTGGCCTATTTCAGCAAGACTTTATCCTCTCGATGGTTAGCCAAATCAGCCTACGAGAAGGAACTCATGGCTCTCGTCCTTGCCATCCATCATTGGCGCCCTTACTTGTTGGGTCGCCGCTTCGTCGTTCACACGGATCAGCGTAGTCTACACCAACTATTAGCCCATCCTTTAGCTACTCCGGCGCAACAAAATTGGGCGGCAAAACTAGTAGGCTACGACTTCACCATAGTATACAAGGAAGGAAAATTGAATAGAGCAGCCGATGCGCTCTCCCGTCGAGACGAGGAGGCGTTGGAACTCTCGGCCATCTCGATTCCATCATGGCCAGAGTGGTCGACAATCCAGGCGACGCTGTCTACCGATCCGGCCCTTGCTAAGATCAAAGCTGCCTTGGAAGCGGGCCAGCCGACTTCCCCTCATTACGAGCTGATCCACGACACTCTATTCTACAAGAGAAGGATAGTGGTCCCGCCCCGTTCTCCTTGGATACCAAGGTTACTTGTGGAGTTCCATATCACACCTACCGGGGAACACTCGGGAGCTTACCGTACGTATCACCGGATTGCCTCGAATGTCTATTGGCCCGGAATGATGAAGCAAGTCACAAATTTCGTCGCAGCATGCACGACGTGTCAGAGGCATAAGACCGAGACCAAATCTACAGCCGGTCTCCTGCAGCCTTTGCCGATTCCGGATCGGATTTGGGAAGATATTAGCATTGATTTCGTTTCAGGGCTGCCGAGGGCAGGGGGTCTTGACTGCAAAAAAACAAAAAATATAATTAAGAAAATGTTAAGAAAAGAAAATTATACAATAATTAATAAAATGTAAAAGGAACGAAAACATAATTAAAAAGAACAAAATTAGCCAACCAAAGAAATTGAGGAAGTCTTGAGCACACCGAACATGGGGTGGAATGGTTTCATGACATCAAGCTTTCTTCCCATTGTAAGACTAAAAATGGTATGTTTAAGTTCTATAAGGTAAGTAGGTATGTGTGGATATCCAGCCTTTAAATGACATATTTATAGGCTAAAATATTATGCATCGTTATCCTTAACTTGCAAAATTTAGAATCACATACCCATAAAAATAAGATCAACAAAAAAGAAAAGCAAAGCCTCTAAATCTACACAAATTCAACCGAAATTCAAGGCGAACACTCACTTGCAATTGTAGTTCATCCTTTCCCCGTTCTCCCACTCAATCGCTTGCCTCTGCAAATTCAGAAGAAAAACGAAAAGGGCGCAACTGAAACCAATAACTTTGAATAAAGTTTTATAATCAATAGATAACTTTCTAGTCAAATGTCATTAGTGGAGTTAGTGTTGTATAACCGTAAATTAACTTTGAATAAAGTTTTATAACTAATAGATAACTTTCTAGTGGAGTATAACCGTAAATTTACTCCAATTACAGATAAAGAGAATTAGAATGGCCGTAACATAGAAACTAATTTTAAAAAACAGTTTTAATTAAACTGTAAGTATTTTTTATTTAAGATGCCATTCTTGTAAATATCTCCAAATCTCTCTTTTTATATATTGTATAGATGTATAGATATTACGGTTATGGTTTCCTTTTTATCCCGTGCCGGAAAGGGAGGAGAGAAAACGCGACCCCAGTTTTAGCATACTTTTGATGACGAATGTAGAATGTACATATTCACATCATCTTTTTTAAATCAAGATATATGACAATATTTGAAGCTCTATGATACACAGTAGCATTTTTTTGGGTAAATAATTTGCGACCAATCGGGCGTGGTCGCGTGGATGAGTCCAATGCTACCATACAGCACGTTGGCATCATATTGAAAAAAATAACTGTGATAGGAAGAATAAATTAGAAGAATTTCTTTTTGTATAAATGAAATTAGAATGACAAAAAAAAAGGAATTTGATAATAACCGCAAATTTGGATGTGAAATTAGGGCATTTGCAGGAACGTGCTCAATACAGACAGGATATTTGGGCGTTTCCTCTTTCTCTATTATTAAAGGTGAATTGTCGGTTGTTTGCCTCAGCAATCCTTGTTTGCGACTTCTTGAGTTAAAGATTATTGATAAATGTGGGGCGATTTTCTGTGTGGGGGATTGTTTGAAGAGGTGCCTAATTAATATAGCCCGCAATGTGTTTGATGAATTGTTAATCATTTATATCTGACAAGTACTCTTTCCCTTTAAAAAAGTGAAATTTGAAACTGCTTACTCTTCTTAATAATCTTACTCTTAATTGTGTTTGTACATGATTGTGATAAAATGCTTGTATTGTTCAAATGCATGATTTGAAATTCAGCTGAACAACTATGCTATACTGCAATAACTGAACTTGACTTTGTAATAATTTTGATATCTCATAGCCTTGTGAAAAATGCACCTCACTGAGTCACTGTAGTACTTATTTAGCTTCTCTTACTTTTCTTCTACATCTCTTGTTGTGCAACCGAAAGGTAGGGATTGCCATTAGATGATTGGCCCTTGAAACAACAACGCCAAATTCCCCATCCATGTCCAGTTCCTCTGGTGACATCTCATTCGGCAGCTGCCAATCAAAGCAGTGGACTAACTGTGACACGATCAGTCGAACCTGGATGAGCCCCAGTTGTATTCCGGGGCAACCTCTCCTCCCAGATCCAAATGGGAGGAGCTGGAAATGCTGTCCCTTAACATCAATGTCACTGCCATTGAACCTCTCCGGAATGAACATCTCCGGATCAGTCCATACATTTGGATCGCGCCCAATTGCATATGTGTTGATGATTATTCTTGAATCTTTTGGTATGTCGTAGCCATTAACCTTGCTGTCTTCCCTGGAATAGTGAGGAATCAACAGTGGACCCACTGGATGCAGCCTAAAGCCTTCCTTTACAACCATGTTGAGATATTCGAGTTGGTCCAGGTCAGACTCCTCAACCATCCTATTCAATCCCACAACTTGCTCCAACTCTTTCTGTAGTTTCTTCATAACTGTTGGATTTCTTATCAGTTCGGAGAGTATCCACTCTACCGATGCTGCTGCTGTGTCCATCGAACCTATGAGCAAGTCCTGCACATGTAATTCATCACTAAGGAGTAATAGCTTTTCCAAACAAGAAGTTGAATTATTCATGTGCTTACCAGCATCATAGCCTTGATGTTACGCCGGTCGAACTGAAACTCACATTCTCCACTCTGCATTATGGACAACATGGTATCGACAATGTCTTTGGCCTGCTCAGGACGATCCCCTGCTCGAACATGGTCTTCTATAACCTTCTCGAAGAAATCATCGTAAACTTTTGCGAGTGCCTTCATCTTCCTTATCAGCCCTTGAAGATCCAAGACTCCAAGGAAAGGGAAGTAATCACTCAAATTGGGAACCGCTCCTAGTTTCATCCCTTCATGGATCACAGCTTTGAAGCCTCTCTCATCTATGTCTTTGTCAGCATATTTCTTGCCAAACACCATTCTGCAGCTCATCTCTGCGGTCAGGGACGAGACCTTGGCGCTAAGATCGACAGCAACGTGTTGTCGGGAAGCTTCCTTGAGCGATTCGACAAAATGAGCAAGCTCTTCCCTTCTCATAGGCTGGAAAGAGTTGATCTTGAGGTTGCTGAGCAGCTCTAAGGTGCATAGCTTGCGCATGTTCCGCCAATACGGACCGTAAGCCCCGAATGCCAGATTCCTCTGATCCCATGAGAGATACTTAGAAGCCTGATGAGGTGGTCTACTGGCAAAAACAAGATCATCTGTTTTCAGGAAAAGCTCTGCTGCCTCAGGAGATGAAACGACGATGATTGGAGCGAACCCGAATCGCATGTGCATAATCGAGCCGTGGTCTTTGGCAATCCTTTGCAGATCTTGGTGGGGATTCTTCCCCATCATGTGTAGATGTCCCAGAATAGGGATCCCTTTTGGACCGGGAGGCAGTCTCCTCGTCTTCTTCTTCCTATTCGTCGCCAACGAAACTAAAGAGCCAGCTAAAATGGCCAAGACAAGCCAAAACCAAGTAAGTTCCATTTTTTTTTTGCTAGAGATATTGTGTGATTGAGGATTGATACAATAAAGTAGTTTGAATGGATTTGTAGATGTGTGTTTCCATTCATATTAATTATGCTTCGTGTTTTCCATGTATGTGAATTCAATGTGGGCCTGCCTACCCTTAATATCTATCTACTTTTCAATACTCCATCCCAAATTATTTGAGATTCCATCCCAAATTATTTGAGATGTAAATATTCTGTGCACGTAATATAAGAAATTGATGTTTAAAGATTAAGGGGAGAATAAACTATGGAATAAAATAAAGTGGGAACTGAAAGAGGCAATAAAGTGGGAAAGAGAAAGAGAATAGAGTGAGTAATTTTGATACAAAATGTTGTAATGTAATTGTATTAGAGTATCTCCAATCATTCCTCTAAACTCAAATCTATTTTAGTGTAAATCTCACATTAAATATTGATTTGCTCCAACCATTTATTAAGTCGAGCTTTTTTGAGCTACTTTGAGTCTCTGATCACTTTTTCTTTTTATCTATCTATCCATATTTCAAGAGCATGTTGTGGGAATGAAGAATGCCGAAAATACCCCTAAGTCATTGAAGTTTTTTTTAATCTAAAAAAGGTTAAAATAGTAAAATTTGTGCGGGTTAGAATACAATTAATAAAAATTTTCAGATTAAATCACCTAATGGTTCCGATTCTTCCTTAAAAGTCATCGATAATTCTGATTAGAATATTCTAAATTTGAGTTGGAATAATACTCTATGGACTTCATTTATCCATTTCCTAATATATTAATGGAGAAGAAAAAATGATTACGGAATATGCTTTAATTATTCATCGTATTATACTTAATATGTTTATAACAAAATTAACTAAAAGCAAGCTAATAAACATGTGGATTGTGTGTGTGTGTGAATATTTCCACCTCCTGTGGAAGACGCCATCTTTGACTGTAAGATTGGTGAAATGCTATTTCAATAAATCCAATAGAAGAAGACTACATAAGTCTATAGGGTTGGTAGATCACTCGTGTTGTGAGTGTTGATATTAGTACTACACCCTCCTTATTTTCCTTATTTAAAGAGTATCAGTATTTGGTTTTATACGAATTTTAATACATAATTAGATAAATAAAAGAGAAATAGAAAGAATTTTTTTTAAAGCATTTGGTAGTAGATATTGGAGAATGAGTCTCATCTCATTAGAGAAAAATGAGTTATCAGGATTAGAAAGTTTATAGTAATTTTTAGGGATAGTTTAAAAAGAAAATAATTTATCTATTTTTTAAGGACGGAGGGAGTATTAAATTTTTAATTTGTGCCTTAGTAGAAGATTTTTATAATATCGTTATTTTTTCTGATTTGAGTTTTCCACGGTTAAATTCTTGTCTCACACTTTTATATTTAGCACCAAAATTTGTTTTTTTTGGTTTGGGAAAAAAGAATTATCCTGATTCGGGGCATCATTTATTTTGATAATCTTTAAGTATAACAACGGGGTTTTTGATTCACGTCGAGCTCATTTAATTTTATTTAATTAGGTATAAGTTCACATTGACGTCGACAATTTATTTATTTTTTATTCACTTTTGCGGTGAGACTATTTTTAAAATAAATAAATTCAGAACGAATAAGCTAGGATCACCTCCATCATAGTATTATACATCATTTGCTACCCTGTTATTGCCAATAAAATAATGACATGTGTTTACTCTTTAAAATACTTAAAAATAAGAAAAATCCTATGGGACAGTTCTTTACAAACTATCGCCAACGTCAAAATGACACCACTGAAAAATCCAAAGCATCACTACTAGTCGCAAGCCACCGGAATCCCCAATCACCTGGCCACCTCTGCCTCTCTCTCTCTCTCTTTCCCCTTACTTCTCCCCGCCTATAAGCTCCAACACCTCTCGGATCCCCTGCAAATGGCAGCCACTTTCCCCACTGCCGCCTCAACTCCATTAAACTCGGAGAGATATAGGAAATAGCAGTATAAGCGAAAGATTTGTTAATTTCTTCTAGTATGTGAGATTACCAGTGAAGTTTCGGAGTTTGATATTGGCTTGAGCGCGATCTGCGAAGAGCTCGGCGGCGGTAGGGCTCAGCGCAATGGCTCAGTGTAGAGGTCAACAGCGAGCTCGAAGTAGTCATCGATGAAAGCCTCTTTCGCCTTCCTCTCCAGATCGGAAGACGCCATTGATGGGGGATTATCAGAACTCGCTCACAGCTGTGGATTGATTAGAGAATGAAGAGTAGACGACGACTTGATGGTGTATGATGTGGGGGAGGTGATCCGCTCCTCCGGCTAGATTGGTCCTTTGCATTTTTTAGGGCGTTAATTTGATGATCAAAGGTGAGATAATAAACTGAAGATGAAATGTTTGACGATAGAATACACGATTTTGTGAAGAAGTGCCACATAGGATTTTGCTTGATTTTGAATATTTTAAAGAGTAAACACATGTCACTATTTTATTGGTGGGGGCATCAAATGGTGTATAGTATGGCGGAGTGGATCTCCTAATCCACTTTTCCTACTCCATTCCTAATCTTTATTTGCGTTCGTGAATTAAGATGATTGATTTTTGTTGGGAGGTTTCTTGTGTGTGCTATTGTTTGGAGTGTTTTCTGTGTACTTAAATCAATGTGTTTGATGAAATGTTAATGATGTATACATGAAAACAGTAGATTTATTTTGCAAAGACCTTCAGGATCACTTTTCCCCTTTGATAAATGGATTTTGAAACAGGGCATAGCTACTCCCACTTCTTAATAATCTGTTATAATCTTGCTCTAAATTATGTTTGGACATGATTGGCATAAAATACTTGTACATAACAGAGTTAAAGAAGAGTGGGTGTATTGTTCAAATGCATAATTTCAAATTTCAGCTGAGCAAATAATTGAACTTGACCTTGAAATAATTTTGATATCTCATAGCCTGGCTGTGAGTACTTATTTAGCTTGTCTTACTTTACTTTTATATAGATTGTTTTCAGGAAGCAAATTTTAACAAGTTTGCTTCAAATGCTAGTTGTGCAACCGAAACGTGGGGATTGCCGTGAGATAATTGGCCCTTGAAACAACAAGGCCAAAATACTCATCCATGTCCAGCTCCTCTGGTGACATATCATTTGGCAGCTGCCAATCGAAGCAGTGGACTAACTGTGACACGATCAGTCGAACTTGGATGAAGCCCAGTTGCATTCCGGGGCAACTTCTCCTCCCAGAACCAAATGGGAGGAGCTGGAAATGTTGTCCCCTAACATCAATGTCACTGCCAATGAACCTCTCCGGAATGAACTTCTCCGGATCAGTCCATACATTTGGATCCCGCCCAATTGCGTATGTGTTGACGAGTATCCTTGATCCTTTTGGTATGTCATAGCCATTAACTTTGATGTCTTCCATGGAATAGTGAGGAATCAACAGTGGACCCACTGGACGCAGCCTGAAGGTTTCCTTGACAACCATGTTGAGATATTCGAGTTGGTCGAGGTCAGACTCCTCAACCATCCTCTTCAATCCCACAACTTGTTCCAACTCTTTCTGTAGTTTCTTCATAACTGTTGGATTTCTCAACAGGTCGGAGAATATCCACTCAACCGATGCTGCTGCTGCGTCCATTGAAGCTGTGAGCAAGTCCTGCAAATAAAATTCGTCATCAACTTATTGCTGAGCAAATGTTTATCCAAAAAAGATGTAGAATTATTCATTGGACCATGTGCTTACCATCATAATGGCCTTGATATTACGTCTGTCGAACTGAAATTCAGATTCTCCACTTTGCATTATGGACATCATGGTATCAACAATGTCTTTGGCCTGCTCAGGACGATCCCCTGCTCGAGCATGGTCTTCTATAATTTTCTCAAAAAATCATCAAAAACTTTTGCGAGTGCCTTCATCTTCCTTGTCATCCCTTGGAGATCCAAAACTCCAAGGAAAGGAAAGTAATCACCCAAATTGGGAACTGCTACTAGTTTAGTCCATTCTTGGATCACAGTTTTGAAGCCTCTCTCATCTATGTCCTTGTCAGCATATTTCTTGCCAAACACTAGTCTGCAGCTCATCTCTGCGGTCAGGGACGCGACCTTGGCACTAAGATCAACCGCAACGTGTTGTCGGGATGCTTCCTTGAGGGATTCAACAAAATGAGCAAGCGTCTCCCTTCTCATAGGCCGGAAAGAATTGATCTTAAGGGGGCTGAGCAGCTCCACGGTGCATAGCTTGCGCATGTTCCGCCAATACGGACTGTAAGCCCCAAATGCCAGATTCCTCTGATCCCATGAGAGATACTTAGCAGCCTGATGAGGTGGTCTGCTGGCAAAAACAAGATCGTGTGTTTTGAGGAAAAGCTCAGCTGCCTCAGGAGATGAAACGACGATGATTGGAACGAACCCAAATCGCATGTACATAATGGGGCCGTGGTCTTTGGCAATCCTTTGCAGATCTTGGTGAGGATTCTTCCCCAGCATGTGTAGATTTCCCAGAATAGGGACCCCTTTTGGACCTGGAGGCAGCAGCTTCTTCCTCCTCGTAGCCAACGAAGCCAAAGAACCAGCTAAAATGGCCACGACCGTAAGCCAAAACCAAGTAAGTTCCATTTTTTTGCAAAATTTATTGTGTGATTGAGGATTGATATATCTTTTTATAAGCTTGTTTGAATGGATTTATAGATGTGTGTTTCCATTCATATCAATTTTGCTACGTCTTTTCCATGTTATGAATTTAATGTTAATGTGGGTTTGCCTATTTCTTCGTACATATTAGTTACTCCTAAGGTTATTTAAGCTTAATCCGGCCTAATCGATCATTATAATTGAAATTTATGTTTAAACTATTACATTGATAGTCTTGATCTCAACTACCAAATGCATTTGGGTTAATAAATTGTCGCATAGAAAGGAGAGATTGTATGTATTAGAAATGGGCCACTCACCCCTTAAAAGGCCTCATAAGGGGGAGGGTTATCCACACTTATATAGAGAAGCTAGGATCATCACCAAGCCGATATGGGACAAGATATTAGAATTTTAACACGCCCCCTCACGTGTGGGCCGGAATGACACATCGGACTTCCATCACGTGGGTAGGCAAGAGAAGAGATAAAGAGATAAACCATCATCGACTTGGGCCCTGCTCTGATACCATGTTGAAAAAGAAGATTTGAATTGGAATGAAGAAATCTTCATTGAAGGAGTAAGAACAAACTGTGAAGAAGAAACCGTCGACTAAAGGAGAGAAACTGAGAGAAAAGGAAAGGAGATATTCATTAATGACTACATTTTGACAAAAAGGTAACTACACATTACAATGAAATGCCTTATATATAGGCTGGAACTAACTAATAAGAGGTCTAATAAAATGATAAACTAACTAATTAATAGCTAACTAATTACATTTTATTTTTCTATTTCAACACACCCCCTCAAGATGGAAGCACGAACAAATGCTACCATCTTGGAAAGAAGTATCAAACACCACCTACTCGCCTACTGGAGTTACTGTCACTTCATCCGGTTGCAAGAAAGATGACTTGTTCTTGGCTGACATTAACACTCAGTTGAAGCACAGAAAAATCACCATTGATGTTACAGTTGACACAAGTTCAAATTCTTAACCACCAGCACAGTTGATCAGCCTTGCTCTGGAGTGAAGACTATTATCTTCAGCTTTAAAGTTCCTCGCTATCCACAAACAAGAAATTCCCCCACGGTCAAGGTGGAGCAGACTGATGTACTTAGGTAACAATTGCTCAAACTGATCAATTTTTCTCAAAATATCTCCCTGCCACAAAGCATCCCCTAGAATGCTGCTGACTTCAAAATAAAACCAAGATCATTGGGACTCAAGCACACCTGTAAGGCTGCACATAAAATCACTTCAGCAGCAAGGACTTCATCCATGAACTCCTTGGCTCCAGATCTTGCAACTTCTGTGGACTTAGCTTATCTAACAAAACTTGAGCTGCTAATTTATCTCAACACTCCCCCTTAGTAGAGAATCCATCTTGAGCATTTTCAATTCATCATATTGCTGCTGGAATAATGGTTAAATCTTGATGCCTCAAAACATTCACTAGTATCAAGTACATCCAAGATCACCACACAAACCATACAAATTCTAATCCTCCAATATAGCTCAACATAGCAGAAGCTCTAACAACAGATTTCCACTCCAATTTCAAGCTTTGATTCTGAATGAAGCACCACTGCAATTACCAATTGCTGTATCTGAACTACTGAGATGCAAGTGTGCTCTTCCTAACACCAACAAACCAACATTGACCATCAACAGTAGCCACAAAAAGTCTTGCAGTTGCAACAACTAAGAACAATCACAACACCAGCTACGAACAACACTGCATATAAGCATAGCCTTTCCTCCTCACCCAAACAAACAACATATCTGGCAAACTGACTTCTCAAACGAAACAGATCCAACTGAACAATCGGTGAACAACAAAACAAACATCCGACGTACAATCGAAAACCAGAGATAAATCTGAAAATATATTCAGATTCAACAACAAAAAAACCGAATTCAACGGAATTAAACCGATATAATCAGGCAGAATACAATCGATTCACAGATCGAAAACAAAACTGATACCTCAGATTCAAAAACAGGTTATAATTGTGAAATCGGAGCATACAACTCCATACTTCAACATACTAAACCAAACATGAATCCTGAAGCAGAGAGAACCGATACAATCGGAATTGAGAAAATTGAAAACTCAATTGAGATCAGAAGATAGAGAAATCACCGATCAATTGGTGAAAACATAACAATTTCAGTGAAGAGATAACGAGAGAGGAAACAGATTCGAAATTTCAGATCGGCGGAAATTAACGCCGAAGAGAGAAAAAAAACTGACAGACTTTGCGGAAGAACTACGGCAGGAAACAACAACATATCCGGCCTGAAGATCTCTCCCGGAACAATCAGCAGAAATTTTCACGAAATCAAAAACCCTAGCTCTATGAAAAAACTGGCAAACGAAAAATAAAAAAAAAAGATAGAGGAGATAGAGGTAATCAGAGGCAATCAGACCAAGCATTTGTTGCTCAAATCTCTGAGCCCCAAAAGCTACGTTAAAGTGAAAAGGAACCGTAATGTTCCGTGGATAAAGCATTACGACGCCGTTTCATGCATGAGCGTCGATGAATATCACGGCCTACTGTACTCGGGCTCATGGGATAAAACCCTCAAGATTTGCAGAATTTCGGATTCCAAATGCCTCGAGTCCCCGTCATGGCGGCGCCGGGCGGGATGGTCTTCACGGGATCCGCTCAAGGCGTGGCGGCGGGAGGAGGACGGAGCATTTTCTGGAGGAGCACGCCGTGACGGCGGGGGAGGGGCGGTGTATGCGGGTCGTCGGACGGGCTGGTGAGATGTTGGGAGGTTGGGAAGCGGTTGGTGGCGTGCGGCGGTGTTCTGAGGGGGCACAAGGAGGAGTGCATGAGTGTGTGGCGGTGCTGAGGGGGCATGGTGGGCCTAGCGGCGGAGGAGGAGGGTCGTCGGCGGTGGATTGTATATAGTGGGAGTTTGGATAAGAGCGTTCAGATTTGGAGGGTGTCTGAGTGAGGTATAGTTCACACTCGAGTGAAGAGTAGATGTATGATTGTGCTTTAACTTTGTTTTAATACTGCCAAATCAATTACTACTTCTAATTAGTACTGTGACTTATTTGTAATTTAGCATTGTTTTTAAGACTTGACAAATGTTTGTTTGCCATCACCACTAATGCTCTTGTCTTATAGGTTGAATTCGACACGTTTCTGTGATTCGTATAATTAATCAAATAAATAACAAAATCTTAGTATTCAAAATAGCAACGCCGTTGCCGGGGATCGAACCCGGGTCACCCGCGTGACAGGCGGGAATACTTACCACTATACTACAACGACTTGATGAAAGCTTAACCGAACTTTATATATCTGACTTTAAATGTTGGCACCGAGCAGCTTGGATGTTGTGGGCTTTAACTATGAAAATGTTGCTGCTGGTTTCATATGAGTAAAGTTGGAATCCCAAGTCGATGGAGGTTTCTTCTGAGAATTCATCACGTGTCGTGGTGGGAGTGAAGATTGTGTATTTCTGGCCTTGACAGAATGCAAATATCCAGTGGCATTGAATTATGAGAAGAAAGGGTTGTGCTATAAAGGAATAATGGGAGAAAAGTGTTATGGAATGCTTAAAAAACTGCTTGCCACCTATACCTACTACAGAGTTGCTTATGTTGCAAATCAAGCTCTTCTTCCTACACTTGGGTGGGTAATTGCTTATATCTTATACTTTTACAAGTGGCCTATCCTAATTATGCATCAAGGAGAGAAACCAAGTCAGATTATCCGTGCGAGGATCACTAAAGTAGAGCTCATGCTATTACTTTGACATTCTTTTTTCGTGTCTATATCTATCTTCAGGCTGCTGGATTCAACTCAACTCAACATTCCTAGTAGCTTCCATTTTGCTTGCTTTTTCAACGTGCAAGTTTCATGTACGACTTTGTTTAAAGCACGGCATGCTTCTTTAAAAGCATCATTTCATTTGGTAATAACAGTGTGAATGTTGCATCACCAATAACCAGCCTTGTCATTTGTACCACTGTTGGTTGGAAACAATGTTTCTACTCCATGTGTTAGGCTCTTTCATAGTTCCCCTGTTTCTTTGTTTTCTATGATTAATTCTAGCTGGAAAAAAGTCATTAACATATTTTCATAGTTAAAATGTGTCAAATTGATCTAACTGAAAATGAAAACTCATGATTGAATTCCATCACCAAACATGTCTTTTCACTCCATGCCAAGATTGTATATTGTGTTCCATTCGAGCATCAAATTCGTAATCCAAAGAAACGTATACATCATGAGACGAGGAGACAACAAGCAGATCTTGAACCTTGTTCTTTTAGCTTCAGGTATGCATATAGAATTCTAGATCAACATGATGATTCTTGATTGCGTAGTTTGATGTGCATATAATAATCAAGATTAGGAGTTGCAATATGAAACATAATGTATTGTACAAGAGCAAGCAACATTCTTATAGAGAAGTAGGAGCATAAATGATCATTTACAGAAGAAAAAAAAAAGAAGATCCGTTGTCCTTAGCTTGGCGCAAACCGGTCCATGAGCAAGAACATGGCGCTTTCCGACATCGTCTCCTCTCTTTTGGCCTGTTGTTTTGCTTCTTGGCTTTCTTTCACTTGTTGAGCAGCATCCCTTTTTCTGGAAATTAAAAATAATGGAATTTTTTCTCTCATGTTTGCTCTTAGCTTTGTCGGCTCTCCCACGCGTAAATCTGCTACAGTTGCCATTTTTTTCTCTCTCGTGAATTATTGGTTATAAGATGTGGTAGCAAAGTAAATGAAAGAGCGATGTTTATATAGGGAATTAAGTGAAGAAATTGTGGTATAAAAGGAAAGAAAATCTCTGTGGTT
Organism: Salvia hispanica; assembly: GCF_023119035.1. NCBI lineage: Eukaryota > Viridiplantae > Streptophyta > Magnoliopsida > Lamiales > Lamiaceae > Salvia > Salvia hispanica. The sequence continues at coordinate 13,915,066 of NC_062967.1, read as the reverse complement.
TTAACTGGACATGCTTTTATTCATGCGAATATTCTTCAAGATTGGCTACCGCCCATTTTCCCAAAGGAATTAAGAAAATTCATATTTAAAACGAGCCTAATTAGGAATTAGAAACATGCCGCTGAAGTCTTGTTAGGTTGAGATTTTTTAACCTAATTGAGAATTGAGATGCAATCTCAACCATTCATTCAGAATATTTATAAAATGTCAACAGCATGTAGTTTATGTCAATTAGGGGTATTATCGTCAATAGCCTGCACATAAAATGTCAACAACTTTATTCAATAAATACTTTTTTTTATTTTAATTTATTTTATTTTTTAATTTTTTTTATGTTTTTTTTATGTTTTTTTTAAAAAAAATTAAATTTTTTTTATTTTTTTTTATTTTTATTATTTTTTAATTTATTTTATTTTTTTAAAAAAAAAATCATTTTTTTTGTCAACTACATATACAACTCGTGTCAACTACACGTCAAATGTCAATAACTTTATTCAATACATACTTTTGACATGAATTGTACATGTAGTTGACATTATATTGTGTAGTTGACATGAATTGTATATGTAGTTGACATGGATTGTACACATAGTTGACATTATATATGTGTAGTTGATATGAATTGTGTGTGTGGTTGACATGGATTGTACACATAGTTGACATTATATGTGTTTAGTTGACATGAAATGTATATATAGTTGACATTATATATGTATGTAATTGGCATGGATTGTTCGCATAGCCCCCGTTCGGTTGGCCAAATTGAATCATTTGATTAGTTTAATCAAATGTTTGGTTGGTTATATTGAATCTCAGACTAAATCCCAGATTGAGTCAATGACAGATAGTCAGAGGATAACTCATCAGGGCCTCACCCCTCCGACAAAATTAATCGGTGATGTACAAGTTATTAACTTCCAAATCTACCCTTTACTAGTTCTCCCCCAAATCGCTGCCGACGGCTCCCCAAATTCCCCTGATGCAATCAATCTCCTCAGAGCTCAGAGCTATAATTGAAATCGCCGATCCGTCAATTCTCACCGCTAGGAGTGAGCAAAAAAACCGAAAACCGAATATCCGAACCGAACCAAACCGAAAAATTGAAATTCGGTTCGGTTTTTTCGGTTATTCGGTTCGGTTCAGTTTTGAAAATAAAATAATTTCGGTTTTTCGGTTCGGTTCGGACGAAAAAAAAACCCGAAAAACCGAAAAACTGAATTATATTTAATATAAATATATTAAAATATTATATATATATATATATAATACTTAAACTCTAACCCTAATAGAAATCCGCCGCCTCCTTTCTCAATCTGCTTCTCCATTCTGGGTTCTCAATTCTCAATTCTCCGCCTCCAATCTCAATTCCGGTCTCCACTCTAAATCTCACAAACTCTAAGCATTCATCCCGCTGCCTATCTCTGTTCAAGCCAATCGCCGCCTCCGCCCTCAAGCAGTGCAGCCATCGACACCGTCAGACGTGTTCCAACCATCAACGCCGCCTTCAGCCGCGCTACAACCATCCACGCCGTCTTAAGAAGAAGGTAAAACTTAAACGCATCTATTTTCTGCATAGCTCTCAAATTAGTGTTCAAAATTAAAATACTTCGAAAGTTCTTGCATTTTGGCAATTATTCTTAGATGATGAGTATTTAGATTTTTTCCTTTAAGAACTAGAAACAATTGAAGAATCCACAAATATCTTCTTGACAGAAGAAGATAAGACACATAAACTTTGATATTGCAAGTATTGAAGATGAATTCATATGCTTAAATTAAGTATTATGATATTTAAAAATTGGATTCCCCTAATCAATCCAGATCTGCCGCCTCAGATTCAAAATTTTTTGTTATTCTAATTTTCTCAACCTCTCTATTATACATTTGCATTTTCTTTTACATTCATAAATTCTCTAAATTCGGGTTTTCGGTTTAGTTCGGGTTTTTTAGTTCGGTTTTTCGGATTTCGGTTTTTCGGTTTTCGGTTTCGGTTCGGTTTTGATTTTAGCCTAAATTCGGTTTTTCGGGTTCGGTTCGGTTTGGGCAAAAAACCGAACCGAAATCCGAATGCTCACCCCTACTCACCGCTCTAAAACTCCAATTCTTCACCAAAATCGCTCAATTTCTGAAATCGAGATGTTTAATTTCTGAAATCGAATGACATCTCGAGAAAGGGAAGGAAAATGGAGCTGAAAACCCTAATCGCTGCGTGCATTTGGGGGTGGAATCGGGTGAAGGCAGTCGAAGCCGGAGGCCCGAAGCGGTGACGGTGGCGGTTGATTTACTGCTCGAGACGAGCAAGAAGAGAATGTGTGAGATGCTGATGGTGGTGGTGGACGTGCTCTGCTAATGCGCGAACGTGAGGGTGGCTAGTGGGGCATGCGTGGCGGGGCTGGCGGTGGTGTCGAAGAAGAGACCGAGGATGTCGGGGGCATCGAGCAAGAGAGAGGGGCGGCGGTGTGGTGGAGATGGTGCAGAGTGGGATGGTGCAGAGTGGGATGGTGCTGGTGTATTAGACCCATTGTTTGAAGGGTATCTTAGTAATATACATTATTTTGGCACTATATAATATTTTAAATCAGAATTATATTAAAATAGACATTCCAACCAAACACCTTTTTTTAATCCAAGATTCAATCTTGTATTAGCCTATATTATATCATAAGACTATTTAATCTAGGCAACCGAACACAACCATAGTTGACATGAATTGTATATGTAGTTGATATGAATTGTATATGAATTATATTAAAAAATATTTATTGAATAAAATGTACCATGATATTATCATTCTGCCATTTCATAATTAATTAATCTAAAAAATATTTTCCATATGGAAAAATCTGGACCACTCATTTAATAAAAATGAATGGCTGATATTGCATCTCATTTCTCAATTAGCATAAAAATTCTTAATTGATCACAATCCTATATGTGGTAGTGTAATCATACGCAAACTCCAAATATCTTTCAAACTTCAAACTAGGGGTGAGCAAAAAAAACCGAATATCCGAACCGAACCAAACTGAAATTTTGAAATTCGGTTCGGTTTTTTTGGTTTTTCGGTTCGGTTCGGTTTTAAAAATAAAAAAAAAATTTGGTTTTTCGGTTCGGTTCGGGAAAAAAAACCGAAAAACTGAAAAACCGAATTATATTTTAAGTATAATATTATATATATTTATTCTATTAATTTAAATATATTATATCATTTATATAGTATATACTTTAAATATATTTTATATAGTATGTATTATATATATTCTATTAATTTTATATTATATATTTTAATTTATATTAATATATATAAAATGAATAAATTATAGGGGCATGTTAGGGCGCCACCACCCCTTAAAATAACAACATACCACCATTCCTAGCCAATCATTTCGTACACGCTATGCGACGTAATAATAAACTGTACCGGCTATGTGGCAAAAAAAATCCGAAAAGACTCGGTCAGCTAATTTCTGGCCGGTCTTTTTTATCCAAGCTAATTTTTCTTTATTCAAGCACATCCGACACACTATACAACAATCTATACATTGTTGTGTAGGGTTTGTAATATTGTTGTGTAACGTTTATAATATTATTGTATAAGATATATATATATATATATATATATATATATTAATATACATTTTTTTCGGTTTTTCGATTTTTATTGAAAATTTCGGTTTTTCGGTTTAATTCGATTTTTTAAGTTCGGTTTTTCGGTTATTCGATTTTTCAATTCGGTTCGGTTTGAGCAAAAACTGAACCGAAAACCCGATTGCACACCCCTACTTCAAACTATAATTTGGTCCACTAATTATACTCTATAGATAAGACGAGGTTATATTCGAATGTCAACAGATGCCATATGATGTCAACATAAGGACATATATGGAAATAGGTATTACTTCATCTGCTATAATGTCCCAATTTCACTCTCACATTCCAAACGATAGATATGCACATTATGGAAGGAAAATATATTCAATGTTCACAAATATTCAGGCACATAATCTCCACTACCGCAATATCCATCACAATAATCTTCTTCGGTGTGATTCTAAGTGGCTGTTCGGTTCATGAAACAAAATTGTCTTGAGATGCAGTGTAAGATACACTAAAATAGACCTTGGCTAGGATTAAATTAGTCTTATGCATGGTTGTAGAGTAGGGTGGAGGAGAATAATGAGGAGAGGGAGATGGACAAATTAGTAGGAGGGGGTGAGGTGAGATGGTTAGTCATGGGATAGGTGAAAAGGAGTCCATTCAAATGGGCCGAAATAGACCCATATCTACAATTGTTAGCTAAAATTTGCTTGAAAATGTGAATGGAGAAGATAAAAGTTATCTTGGAAACCGAACGGGCACTAAGAAGACGACGATACTTGATAAACGATTTTGATTCTATTGATGTTTCTTACAAATCACAGGGTATGTTTCTGGTGCATGGGGTGATATTAAGATGATGTTTTTTTTGATTTCATTATTTACGTCAAAGGATTTGTTTTTATTTTAGATCCAGTCTTTAAACTCACATCACATGATATAAAAGTCCAATCTTTGTACATGTCATAATTTCTTAATATTGAAATTATTTGATAGTGCAAACAAGAGTGTTCGTAAATTGTAGTTATACTACATTTGTGTGGCTTATAATCAACTTAGATTGATTAGCCATCAACTATAAGTTGGTGTTTTGTATTGACATTTTGAAGACGTGGTTAGGTTGATATTTTGTTGATTAATAGGGTTCTGTTGTTGTTGACCCCAAAGAAGATATCCAGATTTCTTCTCCACCGATTTCAATTGATTTTTCTTGCGCAAGTTCACAATTTTTATTGTATGTTCTGTTAACATTTCGGTTGGTATAAAGTAGACATTTTGTTGATGATTTTGGGTTGATATTTTGGATTTATGTTGCTGACTTAAGTTGATACTCAGTTGATATTAGAGTTATGTTATATAATCCCCATTGATATTAAGTTGTAGTAGATTCATTCTTGATATTATCCCTCGAGCAGTGACATTGGATGCGTTGATAATATGACACATTGACACCTTGTTGATATTATATTCTGATTGATATTACATGTTACCGATCGATTTTTTTTGTGTGTAGTGTCAGTCATTCTTGAATGTAGATCCGAGTTAAAGTCCGATGCAGTGACAGATCCAATGTATAACAAGGGGGTACAATTGTACCATAAGTATAGAATATTAATTGTATATTTAAGCCATGTTTCTAACCAAGGCTTCGTTGGTGGATTTGTAGTATATAACCAAAGTCAGAGCAGAGTTCAAATAATCAAATCTCACTAGTTGCGTTTCTTTATGTTTTCCTATTATTTTTCTTTTTAATTGTACTTTTTGTACTAGTTTTTCTTATTTTTTTATTTGTGATTGTATGATTATTATATAACAAAATATTTAAATAAATCAAACCTTTAATAAATACTTTATGTAATATTACAGTATTATATTCTATTTATCGCACCCCCGAATCTAAATTTTTGGATCCGCCACTAACCCGTTAGCAAGGATTATCTTTGCCCTTTCCGAGATTCAGACTTAGGTGCATCCAATCAAATGAGTGATCTATAAGCTTCGTTTATCATATCTTTTATAGTGACCCATTCTCTCATTTCTTTACTGTTACTAACGACGTGAGACATGTTAAATAATTATGATCTAAAATGAAATGAAAATAATTATCTTTTGACAAATAACCAAAAGAATTATAAAGTTTAGTCAAATTCTAGTATATTATTCTCTCACTCCCGCTTAAGATGAAATATTTTCCTTTTTAGTTTGTCACAACTAAGATGACACATTTAATTTCCTTTTGTGGAAACTTTCTCTCTCCAATTAATACACTCAACCACTTTTTTCACTTCTATTAAAATATTCATCTTTCTTTATCTCTCTATTTAAATACTTACACCCACACTTTCTCTCTCCAATTAAATATTTTAACCGTAACTCCTAAAATCTCGTGTCAGCCAAGAAATGCGTCATCTTAGCCGGAACGGAGGGAGTAGTTGAGACAGATAAAATTATAATTCTATTTTATTATTATTTTATAAACAACAAGAAAATGTAAAATACTTAATCTATACATCTATTTAAAAGGCGAGTTTTGGCCTTATTTTAAAATATTTATAATTATTTTTATTGCATCTATTGTTTATTTGATGTATATACATTGTTGTTATATATTCCTCCTTTTTTTTAAAAAAAGTAGCAACTATTTTCATTTTGGTTCGTTCTTCAAATATAGAAACTTTAGAATCTTTTTATTTTAGGACATGGATCCACAATCCACTAACTTTAGTACTTTCACTATTTTTTCTCTTTCTCTCTCTTACTTTACTCATTTTTATTTTCCTCTCTTTTACTTTATCAATTCTTTTCACTTACTTTACCAATTGTGCATTAAAACTCATGTCATTTCAAATGTTTCTATTTTTAAATACAGAGGGAGTAGTACATAACTAATTAGTTATTTCTGTTTTGTAAGTTGTAGATACTACTTTATTTTTAATTTATAAATCAAATTAAATATTTATGCATCGCACCCCCTCTCTATACTGGGTGTGAGTTAATTAGTATTTTTAAAAATTGAGTTATTTTTAAATCACACTCCTTTATATATATTATATATATATATATATATATATATATATATGACATTTTTTCAAAATATTTCGTTTTATGAAATGAATATTTGTATTGGTCAATTTAAATAAATATCACAAGTTTACTAAAATATAGTAATTAATTTATCTCAAGTTTTCATTCGAATGTATGACAATTAGTGGTGCCCTTCTCATTTACCTACGAGTGGGAGATTATAATATGTTATGAACTTGAATCCTTCGAGTGGATTCTAACTCCAAAATATAAACCATACGTATGAAAACTTGAAGAAGAAAATTGGTAAACTAAACAAAAGTAAACATTCTATTACTTGTTTTTCATGCCATGCTTGAAAGAGCTTATAGAATTTATAGACTAATGACTAACCAACTAACCAATCCACTAACCACTTAACTATGAAACTAAATAACCGACTATCCACTAACTATGATGGAAACGTGATTAAATAACTGATGAAATGCTAAATCATATCACATATTTGTATCATAATATACCATAAAAAAAATGACATATAGTATATTGTACTGAAAATATTATATTCATACCAAAATTATCGAAGTATTGAATTGCGGTATACCAAAGTTTTGGTACGAATCCCTTTAACAGTGATAAAATAAACGTAATAGATAAAAAACGCATGTAGTAGAAGTACGTCAAAATAAAAAATGGTGATTCCCAACTTGTTGATTTAATCCATTTAATATTCTTTCTATTTTTTGAGCAACATTTTTTGTCTTCGATAATTTCAATCACCTTTAATTTTCGATTTATATAAAGAGAAAACAAATTACCAAAAAGATGACTAGACTAGAATATAAGAGATATTAATAAAACTAGTACTGCAATATCAATGAACAATAGTAGATAAGAATACTAATCCGTGATAATTAAAAATGCGTGTGAATCATTCTGTCAAAACTTACAGTGAACAATATGTGATTTGTTGTGACAAATATGTAGGACAATTTTATTTCGTAGAATCATATACTATCATATACTCCCTCCATTCCACATAGAAGCGTTTTTTCTCGGCACAGAGATTAAAACAAAATTGTGTTAGATGAGTTAAGTAATGGAGAATAAAGTGGAAAATAAAAAAAATAGAGAGATGTAGAGAGAAAAAAGTAAGAGAGAGTAAAGTGGATGTGGAAAAATGTGTTGACTTTTACTAAAAAGGGAAATGGCTCTATTACTATGAAATGTACCAAAATGGCAAAAAATGACTCTATTACTATGGAACGGAGGGAGTATAAAGTAAACACATATAATTATTATTTACTAAATCAAGTTACGCATTCCAATTACTATTCATGACCTTTTAATTAAACATACTCCATAATCAAAGAGGCAGGGAAACAATTAGCTGTGAGATAATTCCAAGTTGGTGTGTCCATATTTAGCGGTTAGAAAGAAAGAGAAAGACACGAAATACATGGTTCATCTCCTATATTTTTGGTGTGAGAAAGAACATTGACCTCCAAAAATGGATGGCATTGCATAAGTTGAACGGAAAGAAATGTCTGAGGAAGTAGCTCATATTTATTGTGACAAAACTCTGGTAGAAGCTACAATGGGTTAATTCTCCCCAAGGAAGTTATCATGGAAATCAAAACCTTGGGCTGCTGTCTCCTCCTCATCCTTTCTCACCTTGCCATCCCTTCCTTCTCTCAGCGAATATTCCAAGCTGGATTAGGTGTTGGTGCCCATAGTCAAACAGGCTCCGAAGCACTGTCGGAGTCCGAAGAAACCACAGATCCCGATCTGGAATCAACCCCAACACCCGAACCACATACAACAACAATCTCCCTAGGGAAAGACAGAGAGAATGAGAAAGAGCCAACCCTTACACCCGAACCCAACAATAATGAAGAACCAGATGTCGAGCCAACCCAACATACCAAAGAGAAAGAGTCACACATAGAGAATGAGAAAGAGTCAACCCTTACACCAGAACCCAACAATAATGAAGAACCAGATGTCGAGCCAACCCAACATACCAAAGAGAATGAGTCACACATAGAGAATGAGAAAGAACCAACCCTTACACCAGATCCCAACAATACTGAAGAACCAGACGTCGAGCCAACCCAACATACCAAAGAGAAAGAGTCACAAAAATCTGACAATCACGGAGAATCAGACAACGAGACAACCTCGGACCCCGAAGAGAAAGAGTCGACTCCTACTCCCAAAGCAAGCAATCATAAAGAATCAGAGATGTGCAGCTACAAATGCGCCTCTGAGCCAACTCCGAAGCTTGCCAATCAGAGGCTAGAAGGAGCCTACAAAGCCCTGCGGGCATTGAAAAAATCCATATACTCTGATCCAAATGGCTTCACAAGCAATTGGGAGGGTCCCGATGTGTGCAGTTACAAAGGCGTCTTTTGTGCCAAGGCTATGGACGATGCCAATATCCTAGTGGTGGCCGGTGTTGACCTTAACCATGGCGATATCGCTGGTCACCTCCCCTCAGAGATCGGGTACCTAGTCGACATCAGCCTCCTCCATCTTAATTCCAATAGATTTTGTGGGATCATCCCAAAAGAGATCAAGAACCTCAAGCTACTGTACGAGTTGGACGTGAGCAACAACCGCTTTGTGGGGTGTTTCCCGGAGGTGGTGTTGGAGTTACCGCAACTCAAATACCTCGACTTACGGTACAATGACTTTGAAGGCGAGCTACCTCCGGAGCTCTTCGACAAGCCCCTTGATGCAATTTTCTTGAACAACAACAGATTCCACTCAACCATCCCGGAAAACATTGGTAACTCTTCGGCCTCCGTCATCGTAATGTCAAACAACCATCTCTCTGGGTGCATTCCGTCCAGCATCGGAAAGATGGCAGGAAAATTGGACGAGTTTGTGGTTTCGTACAATGAGTTGTCAGGGTGCCTTCCAGAAGAGATCACAATGTTAAACACGACCAAAGTTTTTGATATCTCCAACAATAAATTTATGGGCGACCTACCGCAGGGGATGGAAAACATGAAGAGTATAGAGGTACTCAATATTGGGAATAATAAATTTAGGAGCAAGGTTTCGAAAACTGTTTGCACCTTGACGAATCTTAAGAACTTCACCTATTCTTACAACTTCTTTGATGCCCAAGATCCTGAGTGTATGATCAATGCGCTTCCCATTGTGGCTATTGACGGTAGGAAGAACTGCTTGCCTCGAGAACCCAATCAGAGGCCAGAGAAGGAGTGTCGCATAGCCTTGAGCAAGAAGGTTGACTGCAATGCCGGTTGTCGACCCCCGACTCATGGCCATTCGACCAGTTGTCGACCTCCAAAATCCATTCCATCAGCTCCGACTCCTAAACCCACACCTTCGCTGAAGCCTGAGCCAACACCTAAACCTGAGAAGACGTTTGTCCCGTCCCAGATTCCCAAGGCATCACCTCCTCCTAAAATGGAGACACCAACCCCTGCCCCCTCACCGGAACCATCTAAGCCGCCTTTACGACAAAAACGTGTTGCCCCACGCCTCGCTTCTTCGCCACCTCCAGTCCACTCTTTGCCGCCCGAAGTTGAACCCACACCTCCTCTAGTTCAATCACTCCCACCACCAGTCCACTCTCCACCACCATCTCCCGTAAAGTTACATCCACCTCCAGTTCCATCACTCCCACCACCAATTCACTCTCCACCTCTTCCAGCCCACTCCCCAGAACCACAAGACCACTCTCCACGAACCCCAATTAAGTTTCCACCACCACTAGTCCACTCTCCACCTCCTCCAGCCCACTCCCCAGAACCACAAGACCACTCTCCACCAACCCCAGTTAAGTTGCCACCGCCACTAGTCCACTCTCCACCTCCTTTAGTCAAGTTATTGCCGCCCCCAGTCCACTCTCCACCTCCTCCAGTCAAGTCGCCACCACCTCCACTCCATTCGCCACCGCCACCAATCAAATCACCACCACCTCCGGAGCACTCTCCACCACCCCCAGTTAAGTTACTACCACCACCAGTCGACTCTCCACCACCTCCAGTCAAGTCACTACCGCCCCCAGTCCCCTCTCCACCTCCTCCGGTCAAGTCGCCACCACCTCCAGTCCACTCGCCACCGCCACCAGTCAAATCACCACCACCTCCGGAACACTCTCCACCACCCCCAGTTAAGTTACTACCGCCACCAGTCGATGACCCCCACCACCTCTCACAAGGCCTCCACCACCACTAAACTGACCACCGCCACCGCTCACCTGACCTCCACCACCGCTGAACTGGCCTCCTCCACCTCTCCCCTGACCCCCGCCATCACTGAACTGACCTCCACCACCTCTCAGCTGACCACCACCATCATTGAATTGACCCCCACCACCTCTCACGAGGCCTCCACCACCACTAAAC